>NW_028317933.1:2422500-2722500 GCF_062004578.1 Staurois parvus
CCAGAAGGTGGCTAAGGAGGTGATAAATGTTTGGGGAGGCTTTTCCAGAGTGTACCACCATGTCCAAGGAGGTTACCGGTGCCCCCTTTGGGAGGCAGCTATAGTGTGCTGAAGAATTGCAGTTTGGGCCTCAGCAGGTGCTAAGCTGAGGACCTGGAGGAGATTACTAATGGATTTTTTTCTGGAGGGCTCTGTCCTAAACTCCTTGCCTGGAGAAGGATATTTTATTTCCCCTACTGAGGATCTAGCTATGGAAGCTGGGGGGCAGTCAGCTCCTGGGACACTGCGAGTAAGACCTCCTGTGGGACTTTCATGTGTGTCTGTAGCTATAAGGATTTGTGCTATTGATCATTTTGGATTATCCCAAACGCCTGAACCCTTCTCCTGTTTCAAGTTACTCAGCAATACATTCTAAAAAGTCAACCCCTAGACTGAGCCTGTATGTCGGTGTGCATGGAGCTGTGCTGGTGGATGGCAACCCCTGTACTATTGTACTATTGTGGGAAAACCTGTGTCATTCTCATTGGTCCCTCTGGGGATAGGTGCCACATGGTATTGTTATTGTTCTGCCTCCAGCAGGGAAATTCATTATGCCTGTCCTGTCCAGCTTTAGCTACTGGTCACGTTACACACAGAGAAACGTGTAGTGAGGACAGAACAGTTATATTTCAATATTTGATGTCTCCATGGTTGCAGGAAATCTGAACGTATATTCAGAGGACTGTAGATGTCTGATATAAAGTTTAAACTACTGTGGCAGTGTGGTATTCTGCCATGGTCTAAAGGAAGGTTATAACCCAGGATTCTCAACTATACAGGTTGAGGGGCTCCAGGCAGTTTGCTTAATGCAGAGGAAACTGGTTTGTCAGTTTCTTCTTTGGTTCGTAAAGTCCGTTTTGGGACCTGGGGCCTGGAGATTTTGAAGTGATTTGGGAGGGATGAAATCTCCAATCCTGGGTCCATGTTTTGTGAACAGCCAGTACACTGATTGCACAGGTGTGTGCAGGCTTTTTTGTAGAGGCCTAACCATGGTTCTGGGCTCCACCCAGTCAGGTAGAGCCAAAGCAGCAAAACAGCCATGAAGAAAAGAGTCTGCAGGAGACAGATGTGAGCCTGAAGTGGAAGGCCAGAGCAGGATTGTATGCATACCTGAGAGAGCCAGAAGGCTGAATATTTGTTTAATTTGTTGTGATGGTGGATACCCCTGCGTGGGAAACATATGGTATTGAACTTTCCTTTAACCACATGCCGCCCAGCCACTGCAGAAATACGGCGACAGGGCGGCACGGCTGGGCAAAATCATGTTTTAAAACGTGTGTTTTTAAAACAGGTAGGGGGCGTGCCCTACCTGTCCCGCCGATCACAGCCACGGATGTCAGTCGACAGGTCACAGCCGGTCGTTATCGGCTATGTCCTGGCGATCGGCGGCAATCGCTGACAGAGATCACAGCTGCAGTAGCTGTGCTTTCTGTCAGTTCCCTGACAGCTCCAGGACAAGCTGATCGGAACAGAAGAGTTTCTCTCTCCCGATCAGCGGTGTTCCCTGCAGTACACACCCCCGCCCCCTAGTAAAACACTCCCCTCACACAGTTAACCCTTTTCCTGAATAATAAACTTAACCCCTTCCTCCCCAGTGCCATTAGTACAGTGTCAGTGTTTTTTTTTTGCACTGATCACTGTATTGGTGTCACTGGGGATGTCAGTGACCCCAACTCAGTACCCCCCAATGTCAGAATGTCCGCCGCAGTCCCGCCATAAGTCACTGACCACCGCCATAAGTCACTGATCGCCGCCATAAGTCACTGATCGCCACCATTATTAGTATAAAAAAAAACTAAAAATCCCAGTATCTTTCCCGCTATTTATAAACGCTATAACCACCAAAAGAAAGCTCAATTTGTGGGGGAAAAAAAGATGTAAATTTGATTTATGTACCATTTTGCATGACCGCGCAATTGTCCGTTAAACTAGCGCAGCGCTGTATAGCAAAAAAATGGCGTAAATTGCAGTATCTATACCATAGCTTGTAGACACTATAACTTTCACACAAAGCAATCAATATACACTTATTGGGATTTTTTTTACCAAAAACATGTAGCAAAATACATTTTGGCCTAAATTTATAACTAACTTTGAGTTTACTATTTTTTATAGCTGAAAGTAAAAAATATTGTTTTTCTTCAAAATGTTTGGCCTTTTTTTGTTTATAGAGTTAAAAATAAAAAGCGCACAGGTGATCAAATACCACCAAAAGAAAGGTCTATTTGTGTAAAAAAAAGGACGTAAATTTCGTTTGGGTACAGCATTGCATGACCGCGCAATTATCAGTTGAATTAGTGCAGCGCCGAGTAGCAAAAAGAGGCCTGGTCATTAAGGGGGGTAAATCCTCTGGAGGTCAAGTGGTTAAGTAAAATTGGGCTAAAAGGCCCTTAAAAAAGAAGAAAGCGAGTGGCAGTGTGCTGGAAAAGCCCTACCCTTGATGCTAGTTCTCACACTACCTAGAGGTTTACTATAAAGTGTGTAGTCACCCTTTAATATGGAAGTAAAGTCCACTTTTTAATTTGTACCTAAAGGTAAGCCTATAGTAAGACTTACCTGTGGGTACAGCAAATATCTCCAAAACTTGCACTTTTTAGGAGATATTTACATGGGATGCAGGCAGTGTTATCACCGGCGCATGTACTTCTAAGGGATGGCATATCCATGCTGTTCCTTCAGAGCTTTGTGACGGGGCTGGGGCTCCTGAGCGAATGCGCGGAAGTGACAGACAGAGCCTGCAAACCTGGAAGTAAGACCAGGTGAAGATGGAAGTCTGTGAGAGCTCTGCACTGGAGGGCTCCATGTGCAGGTAAATCGGTCATAATGTATGTGGTGCATACTAATACATTATGGCTTAAACCTGCAGGGGGCCCAATTTTGTTTTCATGTTTGCAGTTTTGTGGTGTTTTACTACCACTTTGTGTCAGATCCAGAGGCGGACTGACAACTCATGGGGCCCCCGGGCAATAGGGGATCATGGGGCCCCTGTGTCCTTGCCCAAACTCAAAAAAGCCTATAAAAAAGGTACCAGGGGCATCTCATGGGGCCCCCTACTGACCTCGGGCCCTCGTTTCCAAATGTTCAGTCCGCCCTTGGTCAGATCACAGCAGCAGCAAAAAAAAATTGCAGATTTGGAACAGGCTGAGAGCAATACTCTATTGAGTTAACATTATTCATTGAATAGAATATATTTCTCTAAATCAGAATTTAGTGTCACTTTAAGTGAGGGAGAGGTCTAGTGCACTACAATCTGCCTTAATAATAGTCCATGTAAACAGGCTGTGTTCCCAGAAGGCTATTCAAGGCTTGATTTTGAATTTTGACAGCAGCTTACAGTATAAAAAAATAACATTTCTAATTGACGGATCTCCCTTGAAAAGTTTAACATGCATATCAGAAATCTATTTACCATGTAATTAATGAGAAATAGTTGTTGAGCGCTTAATTAGGATTGCAATAATGTAGCAGGCTTGTAAAGGATTTTTAGGCGCTGAACTGGCAGTTAATAGCAAACTAATTAGATATCGATGTGTGCATGTAATTGGAGTTTCTGATGTGTGTATGTAAAGCACATGTCCATTGCTTCAGTCTTCCAGACATGCAAATGGAGCAGCAACAAAAACAGAAATTACTTTCAAATGTATTTATGTGATAAAAAAAATGCTGTTTTTTCCTCCTATAATAATCCCATCCATTAGAGAGATGTATCACAATTTCCATATGGGAAATCATCCTAAGTATGGTAGAAGTAGCCTGAAATTAGGAAAATAACAAGTTTTTAGATCTGTCAATTTTCTAGTGGGCTTGGTGCTGTAATGCTGAAAGAGCAAAACAAGATTGGTTTAATAATATCTACAATATCTATATATATCTATTTATATTTAGAATAGCTACAAAAAATACATAAACTGAATAGTAAATGGAGGAAAGACTTAAAGCCCAACTCCATGAAAAAAAAAATGAAATTAAACAAGTGCATTGTGCATCAATGACCTTACTCCTCAGTTTTGCCAGCACCAATTCCTAAGCCACCTTGCAGTGTAATGGATCAAAGTTACAGTTTCCTCTATGAGAAAGCTGGGGACCAACCATTTTTTATTCATTTCCAGGGAGCATGCCCATTTGGTTGTCCCATTTATTTGTTGGTTGATGGAGATATGGCTGATATATCTCCTCCTGTAGCATAGTCCTCCAATTTCCCTGTACTTTAGGCTTTCCATTGGTGGTTTGATGGTCATATTACCAAGTGTAATGCCCTCCAGGTTAGTTAGATAGTTTTTTAGATAGAAACTGAGTAGCAGCTTGGGGCTGAGTCAGCCTGGGGAGTGATGTAGTGAGGTTACCTCAGGACAGGCTAGGAGGCTCTAACAAACAGGGCTTCTGGAGCCATCCCCCTTCTCCAGAAACCTGAGAGCTTTCTGGAGGAAGGATGGAGGAGGGAAAGAGGCCCAGATCTGCATATTTGAGGGACTCTGGCCAATCTCTTGGCAAGAGGCTGGGCATGGTAACCAGGGCAACCCTCAAATATGACAGAGCCTGGGGAGAGAGATGAGTAGGATGGAAGATGGATTAAGAGATGGCTGCAGTGTGGAGCCTGGAAGGGGGCCCCAGGGAGGGGAGCCTACCTACAGGCAGGTCAATTGAAAAGAGGATCTCCACTGCCTCAACGTCTTCCAGGGAGGACAGCCTGTGTAGCAGAGAAGGAGCCAGCCCAGCATAAGGCCTGAAGGCAGCCACCAACCCACGAAGCTAACAGACGAGGACACTGTGAGTACTCTTACACTCCCTGGACCGTATAAGGGGAGAGGGCAGTCAGGTGCATGACACAATAGCTTCTCATCTGGGACTGCTCTAAATTAACAGCTCTCGGGGCAGCTGGGTGAAGAGGAAGAATCATCCGGAGTCTAAGGAAGTACACCAAAGAGCCTTTGGCGATATCCACATTATTTGTACATAGTTGCTAAGAAGTTTGTCCTCAAGTTCTGCAGTTCCTAGGGCATCCCATATACCTCTAGACCCTATCCAAGTTCTTAACCCCTTAATATAATCACAAAACCAAGCTCAAGGACTGTTCTTTGACTCCAGTGTGCAAAGTGTAGAAAATGCATGTTGCCTGGCTATGCAGAGCATAGGTGGACCCAAACCAAATGGGTCGTGCTACACAAGTATTCCTTGTTTCCATCTATCTGGATATGGAGGCCCCATTAGTGCTTTTCCTGATATATTATTAGTGAGAAACTCTTACACGCTCCGATGTGCTTCGGTAGTTTTGTATCCAACTGGTTTTATGGGTCTGGTTGCTCCTCCCCCTTTCAGGAAAAATATGTCTACTATGTAGATAAACCACTGAGATACACATCCCCCGATGAAGATTTGTACCATGCCCCCCTAAAGGAGAATTATAAAACAAAATGATTAAACCCACAAGGGCCTTTTTACCACTACTATTCCTTTATAATGGCTTTTGAAATTTACAAATGCAACAATTTAAAAATTAGATGAAAGATTTAGCACTGGGAAACACTTTTTGAAAGATAAAAAGTGCATTTTACTTACAACTACGTAGAGAAGACCAAAATGAAGGACAAATGAGGAGGAAAGAGGGTCAGAGGGACTTTGTTCCAAATCAGGGACAGTCCCTCAAAATCGGAGACAGTTGGGAGCTATGCACCAGTCCCTTCTCACCTGTCAAACTCAAATGTGCAGGTTTGGACATAAAGTCGCTGCGTTTCCATTGACTAACATAAGCTGCCTACATACAGCTCCATGCTGCCCTAAATGCATAATCAAACAGCTCTTGCATGCTGTATGGACCTCTGCACTGGTGTCATGGAGCACTAAAATCCCACCTAATTTTTGTCTCTCCAATTAAACCCAAATGGCAACATTTTACTGAAACCTTCCAGATGATGCCAAAAGTTTGGAGAAAAGAAAACAATTTCATAATAATTTCATTCATCCTTAGTGGGAGTAAGAAGATGGGTGTATCACTGATCACTGTATTAATGTCACTGGTGATGTCAGTGGCAGTTAGTCAGTTCCCACCAGCATCAGTTAGTGTCAGATTGCCCATCGCACTATTGCAGTCCCATTATAAGTCGCTGATCACTGCTATTAGTAGTATATTTTTTAAAAATCCAGTATATATACCATAGTTTGTAGATGCTATAACTTTCACACAAACCAATTAATACACACTTATTGGGATTTTTTAAAAATCAAAGACATAGTAGAATACATTTTGTCCAAAATGTATGAAGAAAGTAGATTTTTTAAAATCTAGATTGTAAGTTCCAAGGAGCAGGGCCCTCCTATCCCTCTTGTATTGAACTGTATTGTTGCTGTATTGTCTCCCTTTATATTGTAAAGCGCTGAGCAAACTGTTGACGCCATATAAATCCTGTATAATAATAATAAAAAATCTTTTATTGGATATGCTTTGGTGTTTTTATTTTCAAAATATTCTATCTTTTTTTGTTTGAATCGCAAAATATTTTTTTAAAAAAAGCGCTAATCAAGTACCTCCAAAAGAAAGTTCTATTTGTGTGGAAAAAAATTATATAATTTTTCTTTTTGTACAGTTTCGCATGACCGCTCAATTACTATTTAAAGTAGAACAGTGCCATAAAGCAAAAAAATGGGCTGGTAATGAAGAGAATAAAATCTCCCGGAGCTCTATGGAATAAAATAACCCTGTAATAATTAAAAATGGCAGGAACCTTCTTCAGAAAATGTTAATTGCCAGTTGCCATACCGATCTTCAGGCTTCATTGTTTTCCAAGTCAGCAAATCAGAATTAAGCATGCAGCCAGCGAAGTGTGAAGCCCAAACTCCTTTTTGTGATCAGTGACTCAGAAAGTTGAGAAACCTCTGGATCAACTGCGGGTTTAAGGCCTGGATTGTTTCTTATATACACAGAAAATAACTGGATACTAACATTTATAGGTAAAGTTGATCCAGGGAATATCTGATTGCCTCTCTGGGGATCAGGAAGGAATTTTTTCCCCTGCAGGAACAAATTGGATCATGCTTTGCTGGGGTTTTTTTTGCCTTCCTCTGGATCAACGGTGGGTGTAGGATTATAACTTTTTTCTTTTTTTTCTATGGTTGAACTGGATAGACTTTTTTTTCAGCCAGACTAACTATGTAACTATGTATAGAATTATAACTTTGTTTTTTAAAGGTTGAACTGGATGGACTTTTGTCTTTTTTCAGCCAGACTAACTATGTAACATTGGAGCCAGTCAGCTAGCACATTTTAGGAGATGCGCAATGGCAGCCTTTGTATGCCGTTCATGAAAAGTTTCCTTTAATTCTTAAATCACAATTTCCGTTTAATAAAACTGGGAATGCAGTCATAATGTATCCATAATAATATAAAAACCTAAGAAGCTTCTCCAATTATAAGGCAAGTCCATCTGCAGTTACTAATAAGCGCTGTCATGGAAACAGATTGTCCAGAGTAACAAGAGGAATTTTCTTTCAAGCCAAAGCATTATAGTAAGACCCCTTATCTTTATAATAAAGAGCAGGATAATTATTCAGACAATTAACCAGCAGAAAAATGCTTTGTTTTACATTATCATCCCCGTGCAGTGCTTTCCATTGAAGCGTGGTTTGGTTTGATGTCCATTTACCCTTCATCAATGCTATGGCTTTGTTTTGTAGTGAAGATCATACACTGTCATTGTTTGATTCAGGTTAGATTTTGTTTAGCAACTGTACGTACATCATACTGCTGTGAAAGGATCAGCCCACCCTGTCCTGATATCTCAGTTATGGGATGACTCTGCTTAGCTGCATCACACTTTGACTTCTAATGTCTCATGGGGCCTTTGTGGCAAGACCCCGCCACTAGAGTTTCCAACTTCACCCACTACCCCTACCTTCGACAAAGTCTCAGTTCTGGTACATTCTGTTTTCTCCAAACGAGTCTTGTATTCTCCATTTCCAGCAAAGACAGTCCTGAATTTCCAAAAATATAAAATGCATGGGAAATCCAATAGGGAGAGGGAGACAAAACAAGCTGACAGATAACCTTTTTAGGCTGAGCACCAGAAAAATATCCAGAAAACACTAAGGGGGTCTATTAATAAAAAATAAATTGCTTTACAAATGTTTCAAGCATCTGCACAATGATCACAAATAGTCCCCATAATGTGTCTAATATGTTAATTACCTATGATTGTCAGCTCCATCTAGTGGCCATAATGTGGTATTTTCCTGATTGAGGTGTAGTGGATTGTGATCAGGAAAATACCATATTATGGCCACTAGATGGAGCTGACAATCATAGGTAACAGGCAGAAACCCAGTGGACTTTTCACCCAATCAATGTATATGCTTTGCCTGCATCATAAGCCCTATAAATGATACTGTTAGTTCCTCAATAAAACAGAATTTTAGGAAGTTGGCAAACTGCGAAGTGTCAGTGTCTTACTTCCACGTGCACGTATTCTCATATTAATTTGGCTCACTGGTAGACCACGGTAAATGGTCTGTAAGTGACCGAGTCCAAAACAGAGGTATTCCAAGAATATACGGCAATACTTCTCTGGGGACAAAGAGAATGCAAATTTGTTAAATACCTTCAGCTCTGTCTGGGAGAGCTCTTGTCCATAATGGGCATGGTATTGACACAGCTCCAGATAATCCACATTGACTCACAGTTGATCCAGAAATATTTAGTCAGAATAAAGGTGAATAAAGCCCCGGGACCAGATGTCATATACCCACGGGTCCTTAAAGAACTGAGCTCTGTCATTTCAAAGCCATTGTTTCTCATTTTTTTTTTCTTTTTATATTAACAATTTTTATTGGTTTTCACATATATATATATACAAACAGTAAATTGAAAAAAGGAACACAGGAGAAAGAGGGAGCACATCGATGGTGAAATCTGCATGGTTACAAACATAATGTCACATAGCAACAGTGGGGAGGCCATCAGAACCGTACATTTGGAGAAAGGGACTCTTTAATGACTGGCATAGTAGCACTGGATTGGTGTAAGGCCAATGTGGTGCCAATATTTAAAAAGGGGTCAAAATCTTTACCAAGTAATTATAGACCTGTTAGTTTAACTTCTATAGTTGGGAAGATACTGGAGAGTTTAATAAAAGACCACATAGATGAGTTCTTGCTTGAAAAAAATATTTTAAGCAACAGACAGCATGGATTCATGAAAGACAGAAGTCGTCAAACAAATTTAATTTCTTTTTATAAGGGGGTGAACAAAACCTTGGACAGAGAGGTGGCGGTGGACGTGGTATACTTGGACAGAGGGGTGGTGGTGGATGTGGTATACTTGGACAGAGGGGTGGTGGTGGATGTGGTATACTTGGACAGAGGGGTGGTGGTGGACTTGGTATACTTGGACAGAGGGGTGGCGGTGGTCGTGTTATACTTGGACAGAGGGGTGGTGGAGGACGTGGTATACTTGGACACAGGGGTGGTGGAGGACTTGGTATACTTGCACAGAGGGGTGGTGGTGGACGTGGTATACTTGGACAGAGGGGTGGCGGTGGACGTGGTATACTTGGACAGAGTGGTGGCGGTGGACATGGTATACTTGGACAGAGGCGTGCCGGTGGTCGTGTTATACTTGGACAGAGGGGTGGTGGAGGACCTGGTATACTTGGACAGAGGGGTGGTGGTGGACGTGGTATACTTGGACAGAGGGGTGATGGTGGACGTGGTATACTTGGACAGAGGGGTGGTGGTGGATGTGGTATACTTGGACAGAGGGGTGGTGGTGGACTTGGTATACTTGGACAGAGGGGTGGCGGTGGTCGTGTTATACTTGGACAGAGGGGTGGTGGAGGACGTGGTATACTTGGACAGAGGGGTGGTGGAGGACTTGGTATACTTGCACAGAGGGGTGGCGGTGATCGTGTTATACTTGGACAGAGGGGTGACGGTGGACATGGTATACTTGGACAGAAGGGTGGCGGTGGTCGTGTTATACTTGGACAGAGGGGTGGTGGAGGACGTGGTATACTTGGACAGAGGCGTGGCGGTGGTCGTGTTATACTTGGACAGATGGGTGGTGGAGGACATGGTATACTTGGACAGAGGGGTGGTGGTGGACGTGGTATACTTGGACAGAGGGGTGATGGTGGATGTGGTATACTTGGACAGAGGGGTGGCGGTGGATGTGGTATACTTGGACAGAGTGGTGGCAGTGGATGTGGTATACTTGGACAGAGGGGTGGTGGTGGATGTGGTATACTTGGACAGAGGGGTGGTGGTGGACTTGGTATACTTGGACAGAGGGGTGGCGGTGGTCGAGGTATACTTGGACAGAGGGGTGGCGGTGAATGTGGTATACTTGGACAGAGGGGTGGCGGTGGACGTGGTATACTTGGACAGAGGGGTGGCGGCTATCGTGTTATACTTGGACAGAGGGGTGACGGTGGACATGGTATACTTGGACAGAGGGGTGGCGGTGGTCGTGTTATACTTGGACAGAGGGGTGGTGGAGGACGTGGTATACTTGGACAGAGGGGTGGCGGTGGTCGTGTTATACTTGGACAGAGGGGTGGTGGAGGACCTGGTATACTTGGACAGAGGAGTGGCGGTGGTCGTGTTATACTTGGACAGAGGGGTGGTGGAGGACGTGGTATACTTGGACAGAGGGGTGGCGGTGGTCGTGTTATACTTGGACAGAGGGGTGGTGGAGGACGTGGTATACTTGGATTGTGCAAAAGCGTTTGACACAGTTCCCCACACATGGCTAATGTGTAAGGTAAAGTCTATGGCCTTAGAAAAATCCGTATGTAAATGGATAGAAAACTGGCTAAAAGATCGTATTCAGAGAGTAGTGGTCAATGACTCATATTCTGAATGGTCTAGGGTTGTCAGTGGTGTACTCTCTGGAGTCTATATCTTTTAAAAGAGAGGATTTTGCTCACTTTAGAACCCGCAGCTTGGCATTATATGCCATTATTAAGCTTGTGATCTAAAAGAACTCCCAGATCCTTCTCCACCATTGATTCCCCCAGTTGTGCCCCCCCCAGTATGTATGATGCATGCATATTCTTAGCACCCAAGTGCAGAACCTTACATTTATCAACATTAAACCTCATTTGCCACATAGTTGCCCAATTACACAGATCATTGAGGTCGGCTTGTAAGTTGGAGTTGGTTATTTCCAGCTCAGTGGATTGCTTTTAAAAAGTCCTGGATTCTTTCCTAGATACACAGAATATAACTGGATACTAACATTTATAGGTAAAGTTGATCCAGGGAATATCTGATTGCCTCTCGGGGGATCAGGAAGGAATTTTTTCCCTGCAGGAGCAAATTGGATCATGCTTTGCTGGGTTTTTGCCTTCCTCTGGATCAACTATGGGTATAGGATTATAACTTTTTTTAATTTTTTTTTATGGTTGAACTGGATGGATTTTTGTCTTTTTGCAGCCAGACTAGCGATGTAACTAAACTATCATAAAAAATAAACATATAAGGCAAATAATGGGGCTTTTTTGCGATGAATGACCAAATATCTGAGGTGTTTTCCTCATATTTACATGGTGGGAATATTTCTGTCTGCTTGTTGTGTGCAATCTTCTTCTTCCTGTTGAATGTCTTAGTGTAGCTCTCTTTTGGGTTGGGGGGTGTTATGAAAAATGGCCCTCCACAAACAGGATACTGCTCTAAACTTGTAGGTAAATAAGAAAATCAGAACCTTCGCTAAGTGGAAGAGTGGGTTTGATAATAAAGTTAGCAGTGCCTGCACTTTGGACAAGGCCTCTGTGAATAGAGGGGATTTCCTTCCTGGGAAGTTAATCAGTAATTGAATCAAAGAAATTGGGAGGACCGGAACTACAGCAGCTAGCATATAACAATAACCAAAAGTATATAGATACATTCCAGTATGGGAATAGTATAAGCTTTATGTATTAAAAGGTAATAATAGTAATACATCCACTGTACAAACAGGTAATATCAACAAAGGGCACTATAGGAGCCCTGGTGGAAATGTGCATATTTACCAGAGTATATATAGTTATCAATAAAGATATTTCCAGATGAATATTGCAGCAAAGTCCATTTGCAAGGGCCCTGAGGATGAGCACGATATGTTGTCCTTCTTGGTGTCGAAGACCTGAAGGCAGAATCAGTGATTTTGGGGAAATCCTGCAAACATTGTCCAACCAGCCTGGAACATAGCTTCTCATCAGTAGAAACCGTGGTGTGACACTGGAACTCACGGTCATTCTATGTATTCTGCTTCTTACTCCCTAGTAGCTTCAAATCTACCATGCAACCAGACCTCTAACTAACTATGGGTCCTCAAATGTCTAACCTGGCTTTAGTCTATGTCAGTGGTCTCCAAACTGTGGCCCTTTACATGCTTTTATAGTGCTTAGGGCACTATTTCATTTACTGATACCAGCAACGGGGCATAATTCCCTCCACTGACACCAATGAAGGGGCACAATTCCTCCCAATGACACCAACAATGGGGCCCAATGACATCAATGGTGGGACGGAATTCCTCCCAATGACACTACTGATGGGGTGCCATTCCTACCACTGACATCAGGACCTTTGCTACGCCCAATGGCCAGTCAGGCCCTCCTAAAGTCTGAAGGACAGTAAACTGGCCCTTTGTTTAGAAAGTTTGGAGACCTCTGGTCTATACTGATTATTGAGCCCTGAGTTAGCACTAGCTATAGAATCAATCAACGAAGTAAAACAACAGGAGCGGCATATAATCTTTATTGCAATAAACAGGTTCAACTTCTAACATACAGCAAGGTGACCCACTACACATGCACTCTGCCTTACTATCTGGTATAGTGCATGAGAGGTAACAAGAAGGGGACATATGTACTTCTGCCACCAGTCTCTCTCTCTCTCTCTCTATATATATATATATACAGTATATATATATATATATATATATATATATATATATAAAACATTCATATCAGTCTCTGCCCTCAAGTAGCTTACAGCCTAAGGTCCTTAATTCGCATTCATACAGTGCATACATATACTATGGCCAAGAAAATAATCATTATTTTACTTTTTTTTTTCAAAGCCAAAAAAACAGACAACAAAAAACAAATAAAAAAAATTAAAGCAGCAGTATACAAATAGCAATCAAATGCACACAAAAGAAAAAAACAAACAAAAAATGAGATTCAAAAATTAACCTAAATCCCCCCTCTCTAATTTTTATTTCTATTTTTTATGTTTACCTAAGCTATCCGACGTGTACTCTCTCTAGACCACTCATAATGTCCCTGTGTCATAGGTGTACCCAGAGTTAAACGTTTCTTTGTTGAACAAAGACAATATATTTAGAGCAAGAAAAAAACATAAAAAGTTTAAAAATGCATACCAAAATTAAAGACATTTTAATTGCTTTTTTAAGTTTATATGTTTTTAAATTGATGAACGCTATTATATGATATTTAAAGGTTTTGTTATACAAATAAATATTTATTATTGCCTCACAATTATTAGAGCATTATGGGTCTTCTAATAAGAGAGCATAGCAGAAGTTGTTTCTTTTTAAACTCTCTGTCTGTGATTAAAACTACAGAGCCATTTAAAAGGCAGGCAGAGATGGGGAGTGTAGGCGAGCAGTCACTCCTCTGACTACTCTACTTGTGTGTGCACATTTCAGCTAAAGCTATTCAGCTCTGTAAACAACAGTATTTTTCAACAGGACTTATCCAGAGCCTCCCCCATCCTCTGGAACTCTCTACCCCAATTTATCAGACTGTCGCCGACCCTACTCACTTTCAGGCGATCTCTGAAAACCTATCTCTTCAGGGAAGCCTATACTGCCCTCAGCTAATAATGGAATCTTCTATTCCTCCTACCAGTCCATCCCCCACAGTTATTACCTTTTGTACCACTAGCCCCTCCCTCTTAGATTGTAAGCTCCAAGGAGCAGGGCCCTCCTAACCCTCTTGTATTGAACTGTATTTTTGCTGTATTGTCTCCAGTTATATTGTAAAGCTCTGAGCAAACTGTTGGCGCTATATAAATCCTGTATAATAATAATAACAGATAAAAAAAGGAGTCTGTAAAACATTTAAAAAGCAGAGAGAGCTCCATCTAATGGCTGCATATTAAAATACAGTGTTCATATGCAATATTTCTGATTGACGTGAATTTACTAAAAAATTTAATTTTTAAAGCTAAAGTACTTTTGTAGTCCTAATTGTAATAAATAAACAACACACATACAAAACCATCTAGCATTCTCTCTAAGGTCCTTAGTGGGTTGAAAAGAGAATAAAAAGAATGCAGAATGGGAGTCCCGAGTTTTCACCTGCAGCAGATCATTGTCTTTAAATAGGGAATTCTTTTTCAAGAGCATCGTTGATTGTTTGTTTTCCTTTGTTCTTTTTTAAGCCTACATTATTTGTTAGATATTTCAATAGAAAAGCAATCAGAGAAGAATACACTGGCATAGTTCTTCAACCCGTTACTATCACCACTCATCCTCCACTCTAGGCCAGCAAATCCTCCACTCATTTTGAATGTGCATTTAATGTAAATTGCTTTAAACACATGAAAGTAAATAATCCAAGCATACTAAACAGTCTGTATTTATATTTCACTAGCGATGTATGCCTGTTCATTGAATGGGGCGAATTTCAAAATTCCCAGTTTATAAATAATTTCTGTATATTAATATGACAACACTATGATTATTTGTGATGCCTTGTATACAAAATAGAGCGGAGCCAGGGGCGGACTGACAACTCATGGGGCCCCCCAGGCAATAGGGGATCATGGGGCCCCTGTGTCCTTGCCCAAACTCAAAAAAGCCTATGAAAAAGATACCAGGGGCATCTCATGGGGCCCCCTACTGACCCCGGGCCCTCGGGTAGTGCCCGAGTTTCCAAATGGTCAGTCCGCCCCTGAGCACAGCATTCAAAGTGTAGCAGTGTTGAGTAGTACATAATACCTAATGCCACAGTATGTTGTGTACAGCACAGTGTACAGATAGGACATTCCATCGTCATCCTAATACACTCATTAACCACTTCCAGTCTGGCCCATGTACATGTACATAAAAGTGCAGAAGCGGGTGGCTGTTCATGAACGGCGCCCGCATTTACAGCCTGTGCGTGCTCCCTGGGAGCGCTTGGCACCGTGATCCAATGCCTGTTGTGTCCGGAGAACACAGCGGAACACTGATCACTGTACAGGACCTCTGTGTGAGGTCCCGACACTGTGATCACTGATTGGCCAATCAGTGATCACATGAATAGTAGTAGGCAAGATGTCACTTCCTAACATCATTGCTTACTACATGTGAAATCTGTGAATGATCACAGAGGTCACATGGTACAAGGCTATTCACAACATCCTTGTACCATGTGACAAGCTGTGACCAATCACAGCTCTTACAGTACTTCTCAATGGCTGCAACCAATCACAGCTCTTACAGTACTTCTCAATGGCTGCAAGAATGCAGGCAGAGAGACAGAGAAATTATTGCTTTTACAGCCTTTATGGGTGTAAAAGCAATCAGTGTAAAAAAAAAAATAAATCTTCATCACCCCACAAGTAGTACAGTGTCACTATGGTGAATAGTGACACTGTACTGCTAGGGTGACATTATGTTAAAAAAAACCCATAAATAATACTATAAAAAAAGAAGAATGTAAAAAAAAAATTAGTTTTTTACTAAAAAGATAGCTGAATACATTTTGGCCAAGATTTATGAAGAAAGGTTATTTAATTACAAAATTATATAAGAAAAAACACTTTTTTCAAAATTTTTGGACTTTTTCATTTATATAGAAAGAAAAATAAAAATCCCAGTGGTGAATAAATACCACCAAAATAAAGTTGTATCTGTCTCAAAAAAATGCTAAAATTCATGTGGGTACAGTGTTGCATGACCGCGCAATTGTCATTCAAAGTGTGATAGCACTGAAAGCTGAAAATTGGCCTGGACAGGAAGGGGGTGAAAGTGTCCGGACCAGGGGCGGACTGACCATTTGGAAACTTGGGCACTGCCCGAGGGCCCAGGGTCATTAGGGGGCCCCATGAGATGCCCCTGGTACCTTTTTCATAGGTTTTTTTGAGTTTGGGCAAGGACACAGGGGCCCCATGATCCCCTATTGCCCGGGGGCCCCATGAGTTGTCAGTCCGCCCCTGGTCCAGACTTGAAGTGGTTAATGCAGCATTCACTAACACTGGCATTACCTGCGATCCTGAAACTTCCCAAGCAGTAAATCACAGTACAGATTTATTTGGCATTTGTTCACCCGAGTTCATTTAAGCACAGTTGGAATTATTAAGCCCTGATGAAGGGGGAGTGTGTTGGCCCCTGAAACACATTGGATTTATTCTGCTATAAATCAATGTTATCATGAAATTACTCTGGGGATTCATTTAGTGCTCTCATTGGATTATATTTATGTGACTTCTCAGAGCTGGACTTCCTCGGCAGCAACTTTCACTTTCCCCATCCTTCTTTATACCATAAACATCCACCCACTCCTATATATCACTTCCCTTCCCCTTTCTATGCTTACCATATTCACACTGAACTCTGTGAAAAAAATAAATAAAACGACCAATATTCTCTAACCACTTCCCGACCACTCTATAGCAGAAATACTGCTACAGGGTGAGAGGGCTGCGTAAAATCACACACACATATATATATATATATATATGTGGTTTTGTATGTCCGAGTAGGGGGCTACAGCTGTTGATTACCGGGTCCTGGCCGATAATTACCCACCGGCACCCAGTGATTGCTGAGGAACACTGATGAGGGAGAGGTGTGTATGTAAACAATACAGATCTCTCCCCTGTCAGCTGCAGCACACTGCTTTGTATTGCTCTGCATAGCAGAGCAATATAAAGCAGCATGGTTACACAGTAAAACACACACAACACACAGTTAACCCTTTGATCGCCCCATGTGTTAACCCCTTCCTGCCCAGTGTCATTAGCACAGTGTCTGTGCTTTTTATTAGCACAGATCACTGTATTAGTGTCACTGGGGATGTCAATCACAGTTCGTCAGTTCTTCCCCAGTGTCAGAATGCCCGCTGCCGTCCCGCTATAAGTCACTGATCGCCGTCATTACTAGTATATATATAAAAAAAAAATTCCAGTATATATGCCACCATTTATAGATGCTATAAGTTAACTTTCATGTAAACCAATTCATTTACACATATTAGGATTTTTTAGCAAAGATATGGAGCAGAATACATTTTGGCCTACATTTATGACAACATTTGATTTTTAATTTTTGTTTACTGGATATGATATAGCAAAATGTCCAAAATATTGTTTTGGTTTTTTTTTTTCAAAGTTGTCAGCCTTTTTTTGTTTATTGCGCAAAAAATAAAAACCGGACAGGCTATCTATGACCACTGAAAGAAAGCTCTATTTGTGGGGAAAAAAGGACATACATTTAATTTGGGTGCAGTGTTGCATGACCGCGTAATTGTCAGTTAAAGTAATGCAGTGACGTATCAAAAAAAAATGGCCTGGTCAGGAAGGGGGGTAAATCCTCTGGAGGGCAAGTGGTTAAAAAGCTCTCATTTCTGGAGCGTGTGATTGACAGATGTCACCTATACATTAAACTATAATGATTTTAGGTCAGTTGTATTTTAGTTGCTTAACAAGTTAATAGGTAGTCTTTTTACTATATGTATCCAATATTTAATTTACAAATATACACTGATTTTATGTCAAGAGATGCTTGAGGCAGTATGGGTTAAAGAAAGGGATGACAGCTGTAAACATCTCCTTGCAGACAGTCTGTCTCTCATTGAAACCTTGAAATGAGCCATTTGATAAAGGAGTCCTTTCTCTGACTCATTCACTGTATGTGTAAAGTTCAGCTAGAGCTATTGGGCTATGTAAACAGTTGGCGTATTTTGTTTCATAGCAGATGCATAGATAAACATAAAAACATGATAAGGAGCCTAAAGATCAAGCTGCTGGTACAGAAGGAGAATACAAAATATGAGTATGCAATGCTTCAGATTTATTTAGCGCTTTACATATATATTGTACATTCACGTAATCCCTTTTCTTTTCAGTCCTAATCCTGATAAATGAAGATGGAAATCATGTACAAATCTCCATACATGTCCTTTAACTAATCAGGAGACGTTATGGAGGCAGAAAGTTGGGTTCATAAGTGTAAGAGGAGTTGTGAGGAATTCTACATGGATTCCTTACTCTCCAGAGAATTAATTTAGATTATGTATAGGATTATTGAAACGTTTGCTTATACTCCCCCATCGAGTTTGTTGTTTCTATTGGTTGAAACACCCATTTCGTATATCTCCATATACATTAAATAGTAAAAATAATCTAAAATTGACAGTATGTATTACTCCAAATTTACAATGGTATTTATTGTATTAAACCCCCCCACATACACACACCTTTTTTTTCTCTACTCCTTACTTACGTTTCCTCTCTTCTCCTTGATTTTTCCTTCCCCATTTATTTATGTGTAATAATGTACTAATTGACATATCACTACTAACTGACATATCGGCATGGATGTCACTCCACGCCCTCAAACCAAATCTTTTTAAAATGGAGCTCATACTATTCCCTCCAGCCCGTGCCCCCTCCACTTCTCCATCAAAATCAATAATACAACCATCAGTCATCATGGGGTGGCACAGTGGCTTAGTGGTTAGCACATCTGCCTTGCAGTAACTGGGTCATGGGTTTGATTTCTGACCATGGCGCCTCCTGCATGGAGTTTGCATGTTCTCCCTGTGCTTTCATGGGTTTCCTTCCACACTCCAGACATGCTGGTAGGTTAATTGGATCCTGTCTAAATTGGCCCTAGTATGTGTATGTATGAATGTGAGTTAGGAACCTTATCTTGTATGCCCCTTGAGGGTTAGGAACTGATGTGAATGTACAATATATATGTGTAAATTGAGAGTGCTATATAAGTACCTGAAATAAATAAATAAATCTGTCCCTCCCCTCATGCCAGGGTGCTAGGTATAATCCCACCCTTTGATTGCCCCACATGTTAACTCCTTCCTGTGTCATTAGCACTGATCACTGTATTAGTGTCACTGGGGATGTCAGTAACAGTCAGTTCCCCCCCCAGTGTCAGAATGCCCACTGCAGTCCCATTATAGGTCGCTGATCGCCGCCATTAGTAGTATAAAAAAAAAATCCAGTATATATACCACCTACTAAGCAACGTCTTCACTCCCTTGTTATCTCTCACCTTGACTCATTGGCCCTCCTCAATGGCCTACCTCATCGCAGGCTATCCCCTCTTTAGTCTATCATGAATGCTGCTGCCAGACTCATCCACCTTACTAACCGTTCCATATCTGCCACCCCTCTCTGCCAATCCCTCCACTGGCTTCCCATTCATAAAATTCAAAACATTAACAATAACATATAAAACCATTTATAACTCTGCCCCAAATTACATCACCGATCTTGTCTCCAAATATCACCCAAACCGTACTCTCTGCTCCTCCCACAACCTCTTCATCTCTAGCTCCCTTGTCTCCTCTTCCCATGCTCATGTCCAGGACTTCTCCAGAGCCTCCCCCATCTTCTGGAACTCTCTACCCCAATCTATCCAGCTATCGACTACTCTGCCCACTCTTCGGTGATCCCTGAAAACCTATCTCTTCAGGGAAACCTATCCTGCCTACAGCTAGTAATGGAATCTTCTATTCCTCCTATCAGTTCATCCCACACAGTTATTACCTTTTGTACCCAAATGGAAGAAAAATATATTTTAAATATATTTTAAAAATATTCTTCCAAAATATATTAACATATATTTGACATTCTACAATTTTGGCCATATTCAATATATTTAAAAATATATTTCAATACATATATATACTGCATGTTGAAATGCATTTTTTATGTTACAAAATATAATAAAAATATTTATAAAAATTCTTATATATATATTCTTATATATATTCTTCAGATTTTTTTAACATATGAAAAAGTCATTTTAACATATATTTTTGCATATATTTGTAAATGCATTCCAAAAATGTAGATTAAATGTATTTGAAAAGACATACAGTATATTTGAAAATGTATTTTTAAAAATATGTTTCATATATGTTGTAATAAAAATGCATTTCAACATACAGTGTATATGTATGTATATATATATACATATATATTGAAATATATTGAATATAGCCAAAATTGTAGTATTTCTATACGTCAATATATTTGGGAAGAATATTTTTAAAATATATTTTTCTTCCATGTGGGTACCACCAGCGCCTCCCTCTTAGATTGTAAGCTCCAAGGATCAGGGCCCTCCTATCCCTCTTGTATTGACCTGTATCGTTGCTGTATTGTCTCCCTTTATATTGTAAAGCACTGAGCAAACTGTTCTATAACTGCGCTATAAAAATCCTGTAGTATAATAATAATAATAATAATAATAATAATAAATACTAATGTATTTATATAGGAAATTTATGAAAAGGATATTATACAAAAAAAACTAATCAGGAGACATACAGGGAGATCTCACTGTCAAAGTATCCAAAATATAAAAGAAGTGAGTAGCTGACACACCTTACAGTCTCCTATTATTTCCATTTTGAATGTGGTGTCCCTTCTACAACACACAGAAAGATTGTTGGGTTTAAAAAATAGTTCAAATGTACATTACAGCTTTTAAGATAAACCAAGCTGCAGAGATAAAGCAAGGAAAAGTTTGTATAATTTCATTCAGTGATTCCTTATCTGTGTTTTTGCGGGTCTAAAAAAATGCAGCTGGTAGTCTTTCCTCCGCTTAAACACATACAGCATAATATTTAATCCCTCAACACACACACTGCAAGCAAAATGCTTGAATACCGCAAGAGAAATGCACACAATTCGGCAGCAAAATATATACAATTTAAAAGCATAACTCATGCAAAGTACAAGCAAAACGCATGCAAACTGGAAGCAAAATGCATGCAAACTGGAAGCAAAATGCATGCAAACTGGAAGTGAAACGCATGCAAACTGGAAGCGAAGCGCATGCAAACTGATAGAAAAGAACATGTAAACTGGAAGCGAAGCACATGCAAACTGGAAGCGAAGCACATGCAAACTGGAAGCGAAGTGCATGCAAACTGGAAGCGAATCACATGCAAACTGGAAGCAAAGTAGATGCAAACTGGAAGCGAAGCACATGCAAACTGGAAGCAAAGCGCATGCAAACTGGAAGCAAAGCGCATGCAAACTGGAAGCAAAGCGCATGCAAACTGGAAGCGAAACGCATGCAAACTGGAAGCAAAGCGCATGCAAACTGGAAGCAAAATGCATGCAAACTGGAAGCAAAGCGCATGCAAACTGGAAGCAAAGCGCATGCAAACTGGAAGCAAAGCACATGCAAACTGGAAGCAAAATGCATGCAAACTGGAAGCAAAGCGCATGCAAACTGGAAGCAAAGCGCATGCAAACTGGAAGCAAAGCACATGCAAACTGGAAGCAAAATGCATGCAAACTGGAAGCAAAGCGTATGCAAACTGGAAGCGAAGCAAATGCAAACTGGAAGCGAAGTGCATGCAAATTGGAAGCAAAGAATATGCAAACTGGAAGCAAAATTATGCAAACTGGAAGCAAAGAATATGCAAACTGGAAGCAAAGCGCATGCAAACTGGAAGCAAAGCGCATGCAAACTGGAAGCAAAGCAAATGCAAACTGGAAGCGAAGAATATGCAAACTGGAAGCAAAGAATATGCAAACTAGAAGCAAAGAATATGCAAACTGGAAATAAAGAATATGCAAACTGGAAGCAAAGCGCAAAGCGCATGCAAACTGGAAGTAAAGCGTATGTAAATTGGAAGCGAAGCGCATGCAAATTGGAAGCAAAGCACATGCAAACCAGCAGGAAAAAGCATGCAAAATGTATCAATGGAAATGGTCCATAATGTTTTCACTAGCTTAATTAAAAAAAATAAATAAAAAATGGCTCCAACTCCAGATTTGCAGACTGAATCGCTCTGTTGATATTCTGCTTCGCCTCTATATTCATAACACATAATATATTTGATATTCCATCTTAATACAACCCTGAAATCCTCTCCGTTTAGTCTGCAACTTAAAAAAGAGATGCCTAGGGCAGATTTTATAAGAAGGAATGTTTTGATAGGAATCTCCACATTATTGTGTGACTGTCTGTAACTGCAGAGCTGATGTGCTAGACAGATTATATGTTTACTACTTTGCTGAAGTTACAGTTACGTTTCAGCTGTTTCTAGACTTCCACTATTCTTTTGTAGAGTGTGAGAATTGTATCATTTCCATCCGTAGAAGACGGGGAATACTTTATTTAACACAAATTAAGAGCGGTAAATCAAGCTGTTAGCACAACACCAATGGCTTTTCAAATTATCAGGTGATTGCTTGACAATGATCTGTTAAGATGTAATGATCCTTTTTTTTCACAAATTTTACAGTATCTTTAACACACATCAGCTTGACGAAATTCCCTGTGATATTTGTGGATAGGGGGATGTTTTGGGAGCCATTTGTAGTGTTTTCTTCTTTCACCACTTGCTCTTCAGAGTATTTACACCCCTTCCTGACCAGGCCATTTCTTGCGTTATGGTGCTCCGTTACTTTAACTGACAATTGCGCGGTCATGCAACGCTGCACTCAAATGAAATGGACATCCTTTTTTTTCCCCAAAATAGAGCTTTCTTTCTGTGGTAATTGATTCCCTCTGAGGTTTTTATTTTTTTGCTCTATAAAAAATAAGACCGACAATTTTGAGAAAAAAACAATATTTTTTGCTTTTTGCTATTAAACATGTTCAGTAAAAAAAAATCTAATTTCATCATAAATTTAGGCCAAAATGTATTCTGCTACATGTCTTTGCTAAAAAAAAATCCCAATATGTGTAAATTAATTGGTTTACATGGCGTTTAAATGTTGGTACATATACTGGGATTTTTCTTTTTTTAAATTTTACTAGTAATGGTGTCGATCAGCGACTTATAGCGGGACTGTGGCAGGCATTCTGACACTGGTGGGAACTGACTTGGTGTCACTGACATCCCCAGTGACACCAATACAGTGATCAGTGCTAATAAGAAGCACTGATACTGTACTAATGACACTGGGCAGGAAGGAGTTAACATGTGGGGCGATCAAAGGGTTAACTGTGTGCTGCTTTACTAGGGTCTGTGTGTTTGTGCTTCAATGTAAGCACACTGCTTTGCATGGCTGTGCTATGGCAGTGTGCACAAGCTGACTGTTTACAAATAGTTCTCCCCCCACCCCGCCCCCGCGTCGGAGGTGCTCGGCAATCTCCGGGCTCCGGCAAGTAATCACCAGACAGGACCCGGTGATTGACAGCCGCGAATGGCGGCGCGTGTAGGCTGCGAGCACCCCAGACCCATAAATGCATATATACAGTCATGGCCGAAATTGTTGGCACCCTTGATATTTTTCCTGAAAATCAAGTATTTCACACAAAAAAGGTATTGCATTAACACATGTTTTGCTATACACATGTTTATTCCCTTTGTATGTATTGGAACAAATATAAAACAGAGGCAGAAAAGCAAATATGACATAATGTCACACAAAACCCCAAAAATGGGCTGGACAAAAGTATTGGCACCCTTAACTTAATATTTGGTTGCACACCCTTTGGAAAACATAACTGAAATCAGTCGCTTCCTATAACCATCAATAAGCTTCTGACACCTCTCACCCGGAATTTTGGACCACTCTTCCTTTGCAAACAGCTCCAGGTCTCTCTTATTGGAAGGACACCTTTTCCCAACAGCAATTTTAAGATCTCTCCACAGGTGTTCAATGGGATTTAGATCTGGGCTCATTGCTGGCCACTTCAGAACTCTCCAGCGCTTCTTTGCCATCCATTTCTGAGTGCTTTTTGACGTATGTTTGGGGTCATTGTCCTGCTGGAAGACCCAGGATCTTGGACGCAAACCCAGCTTTCTGACACTGGGCCCTACAGTGCGACCCAAAATCCTTTGGTAATCCTCAGATTTCATGATGCCTTGCACACAGTCAAGGCACCCAGTGCCAGAGGCAGCAAAACAACCCCAAAACATCATTGAACCTCCACCATATTTTACCGTAGGTACTGTGTTTTGTTCTTTGTAGGCCTCATTCCGTTTTCGGTAAACAGTAGAATGATGTGCTTTACCGAAAAGCTCTATCTTGGTCTCATCTGTCCACAAGACGTTTTCCCAGAAGGCTTTTGGCTTACTCAAGTACATTTTGGCAAACTGTAGTCTTGCTTTTTTATGTCTCTGTGTCAGCAGTGGGGTCCTCCTGGGTCTCCTGCCATAGCGTTTCATTTCATTTAAATGTCGACGGATAGTTCGCGCTGACACTGATGCTCCCTGAGCCTGCAGGACAGCTTGAATGTCTTTGGAACATGTTTGGGGCTGCTTATCCACCATCCGGACTATTCTGCGTTGCAATCTTTCATCAATTTTCCTCATCCGTCCACGACCAGGGAGATTAGCTACAGTGCCATGGGTTGCAAACTTCTTGATAATGTTGCGCACTGTGGACAAAGGCAAATCTAGTTCTCTGGAGATGGACTTGTAACCTTGAGATTGTTGATATTTTGCCACAATTTTGGTTCTCAGGTCCTCAGACAGTTCTCGTCTCCTCTTTCTGTTGTCCATGCTTAGTGTGGCACAGACAGACACACAATGCAAAGGTTAAGTGAACGTCTCTCCTTTTTATCTGCTTTCAGGTGTGATTTCTATATTGCCCACACCTGTTACTTGCCCCAGGTGAGTTTACAGGAGCATCACATGCTTGTAACATTCTTATTTATCCGCAGTTGTGAAAGGGTGCCAATACTTTTGTCCAGCCCATTTTTGGAGGTTTGTGTGACATTATGTCGAATTTGCTTTCTTTCCTCCCTTTTTTTGTTTTGTCCCAATACACACAAAGGGAATAAACATGTGTATAGCAAAACATGTGTTAATGCAATACGTTTCGTGAGAAATACATGATTTCCTGGAGAAATATCAAGGGTGCCAACAATTTCGGCCATGACTGTATATAAAAATAAATAAATATATATATATATATATATATGTGTGATTTTGCGCATCCCTGCCGCCCTGTAGCAGTATATCTGCTATAGGGTAGCGGGAAAGCGGTTGAGCAGTACCCCCATAGGAGACAGCAGTTAGATGGGTGCCTAAGATATTTTCCTGTAATTCTTTCCCGCAACCAGCTACCAAAGTAGCAAAGCGCCGTATAGCAAAAAATGGCATGGTCATAAAGAGGGATACATCTTCTGGAGGGCAAGTGGTTAAATAAGTAAGTAAATTTGTCATTTAACTGCAGTATATAAAAAAACAAGTCTACTGTCCTGCCAGACAGAGCTTTGCTGTGTGACAGAACTGTGTAAATCTTGGGGATGGATGGACAGAATACAAATCATTTGGCAAATAAAATAGATGCCATGCATGTATTTCGTCAGTGTATATAACTTGCCTTGAGTTCAGCAATAACTTCTGTTTTCAGAAAGTTATTGGAGAGACCACCTATAGGAACGCATGCTGTGTTAATCAGTACGGATTTATAAAGGACAGGTGCTGTCAAACAAATCTGCTCTTTTTATGAGGATATAAGTAGAAACTTGAACAGACGGTGGCCGTCAAGGAAGTGAATTTAGCGTTTGACACAATACCTCACAGATGCCTAATGTGATAATTAGTATCTAATTGTATGAAAAATGTTATATGCAAATAGAGTGCAGACTTTAAGAACACATCTGGATAGGTGTGATAAATGGTTTCGGATGGCGAATGCACTTTTTTTTAGTTTAAATTTAAAACCTACAAGTTTACTTAGAAACTATTAGCAGTATAGAGAGATTAAAGGCATTCAAGTTCATCTCCCTTTAGTCATGGTTTAAATTTGCTTTAAAACAAAAACATGTTCTGGTTTTCAGTCCCGAAAACGTTTTGTGCTGGAAGTAAGAGTTTTGCACCCTAGTCGTAAAGCCCAAAAACAAAAAATGTATTATATTGCAGACTACCAATCCTGAAATGTGGTGGCTGCGTTTGTTTTCTTTCTTTTTTTTTAATTTTCATCTGATCATCCAGCCAGTAAGTCTGTTTTTCATATTTTTTAAAGGATAATTCCAAGCATTGGCATGTTATACATACTTACATTGGTCCAGCTTGGACTGAAAGTCAGGCAGATATCACTAATATAAATAATTTACCTGTCTGAGAAATAGAACTTACGTTTTTTTTTAAATATTTTTTATTTTAAAAGTAAAAGAGGGCAACATAAAACTAGTGCAATATTTGACACTGTTTTGATAAACTGACGCATCAATAAATCCGTATCCGCCTCCACTCTCTGCCAATCCCTCCACTGGCTCCCAGTTGCCCAACGGATAAAATTCAAAACTTTAACAATGACATATAAAGCCATCCACAACACTGCCCCAATTTACATAACCGATCTTATCTCTAAATATCACCCAAACCGTACACTCCACTCCTCGCGAGACCTCTTACTCTCTAGCTCCCTCATCTCCTCCTCCCATGCTCATCTCCAAGACTTCTCCGGGGCGTCACCCATCCTCTGGAACTCCCTACCTCAATCTATCAGATTATCACCTACTCTACTTGCCTTTCGGCGATCACTGAAAACCTTTCTCTTCAGGGAAGCCTATCCCGCCCTCTGCTAATTCTGGAATCCTCTACTCTTCCAACCACTCCATCCCCCACAGTGACTACCTAGTGTACCACTCACCCCGCCCTACTAGATTGTCAGCTCTAAGGAGCAGGGCCCTCAAATCCCCCTTGTATCGAACTGTATTGTTACTGTATTGTCTCCCACTATAATGTAAAGCGCTGAGCAAACCATTGGTGCTATATAAATCCTGTATAATAATAATAATAATCAATATCTGGTTTGATGGATGTAGTAGCAGTTCTCAATGAATTCTCAAGGTGCTCATCAGATATTTTGGTTCTATTTTGCCCTTTGTGTGCTTCCTTGACAATAGTTGGTAACAACTATAGGTGCTGCCAAAACCTGATGACATGAATTAGGCGTGATTGTGGAGAGTGGGAGATTTTTCTTTGGGAAGATAAGTGATAAAAGTCCAGTAAAGAGACCATGTCAAATTTTTCTTCAGCCGCATGTGTGCGCTAAGTAAATGCATTTAAAAAAAAAAATTAAAAACATTTTAAAGTAAGGTCACGATTTTGTGTTGGGCACCATTCCTAGCTGTCCTGGGCTGCATCCAGTCCATGGGCCGCAGGTTGGACATCCCTGCACTAGTCCATCTCACACTACCCTCTCCAGATAATGCTGCTATCCAAGGGTGTCTCTGTTGCTCCTCCATTGATAAAGGTGCCACCATAGGACAGGAAGTGTGTTACCAAGCAAAAATAAAGGGAAAAATAGAATTAAAAATTCCCCTTGGTCAAATGTATGCAAAATTGTAAAATATGTATGGCATAAATAATGTTGATACAGAGGACCCAGAAAAGAGTCATACCAAGTTATGGTATAGCTAGTAATAGTTTGGCACATTCAACTGGACTTGTTCTGTAATGCTGAAGATATTTTCTGGCTTATGTGAAGCCACTTCTTCAGTTCTAATGAGTGTCAGGTACATACCACAACATTTTTATCCCAACCAGTAGTACAAACACAATGATCCAATTACTATGCAAAGGCAGACATTATTGTCTAGGGTCAGGAAGAGAGGTGGGAAAATGCATTGGTTACATAATCCCATCCTTGGGGTCAGGAAGGCTTCACTAATGTTCATTTTTTGATTTACAAGGTTGAAGGTGTGAATTGTTGTCAAATCATTGTAGGTTCAAAAATGTAAGCACCACTGAAATGTTTGAAGGACATTTTTGCAAAAGTTACCTGAAAGTTTTGGTTCATTTTGAAGTTCAGAAGATGAGCCACTTAACCAAACACAAGTTCCTTACAGCAAACATTTGGACATGTTTACGCATACTTGTTATTACTTTCAGTGCCCCTGCTGTGCCCCATTGCCATGCCACCTCCACAAGGTCGTGGCATGGGCAATACCAAGCTTTAATGCTCTTGCACACCATGGACTTTCAGTTTAGGGCTACTGGTCAATCACATGAAAACTAATGTTCCATACAATAATAATTACTATGCATACCTTATACACTCACCTGCTGCTTTATTAGGTACACCTTGCTAGTACCGGGTTGGACCCCCTTTTGCTTTCAGGACTGCCTTAATTCTTTGTGGCATACAATAAATTCAACAAGTTGTTGGAAACATTCCTCAGAGATGTTGGTCCATATTGACATGATAGCATCTCGTAGTTGCTGCAGATTTGTCAGCTGCATATCCATGATGCAAATATGCCACTCCACCACATCCCAAAGTTCCCTATTGGATTGAGATCTGGTGACTGTGGAGGCCATTGGAGTACAGTGAACTCATTGTCATGTTCAAGAAACCAGTTTCAGATGATTTGAGCTTTGTGATATGGTGCATTATCCTGCTGGAAGTAGCCATCAGAAGATGGGTACACTGTAGTTATAAAGGGAAGGACATGGTCAGTAGCAATACTCAGGTAGGCCGTGGCATTTAAGCGATGCTCAATTGGTACTAAGGGGCCCAAAGTGTGCCAAGAAAATATCCCTCACACCATTACACCATCAGCCTGAAACGATGAAAGACAGGATGGATCAATGCTGTCATGTTGTTTACACCAAAGTCTGACTCTACCATCTGTATGTCACAGCTGAAATCAAGAATTATCAGACCAGGTAATATTTTTCCAATCTTCTATTGTCCAATTTTGGTGAGCCTCTGTTTTCTGTTCTTAGCTGTCAGGAGTGGCACCTGGTGTGGTCTTCTGCTGCTGTAGCCCATCTGCTTCAAGGTTCGATATGTTGTGCTTTCAGAGATAGTATTCTGCATACCTTGATTGTAATGAGTGGTTATTTGAGTTACTGTTGCCTTTATATCATCTTGAACCAGTCTACCCATTCTCCTCTGACATCAACAAAGCATTTTTAAATGCAAGAACTGTGCTAGAAATGGGGCCCTATTTACCAAGCTGCTGACACGAAACTCCTTACCAACACAAGTGAATGAATAAATACATATAAAGTGCAGCGCTATCTCTAAATAAGCCCAATATACATATAAATATAAAGTGCACACTGACTATTCAAAGTGCTCTAAATAATACCACAAGGTACTAAACGTATGTGCAAAATAGTGCATATACAAAAATTGTGCAACCCGTGTATTAAAAATGAGAATAAAGTGCAATTCGTGACAATCAAAATCACTACAACCATCTATTATACATGATAATAAGTCCAAAAAAGAATTAAAGTGTCCAAATGCAACAAACAAGCCTTTTAATCTTCATGCATGTGTCACACGTGTCCACACTGTGTGAATCCAAACTTTAGCCGTGATGGCCCCTCACCTCCTTGCCAAGACCCCACAGGGTCAGCTCGCCTTAAGACAGGACACCACTTGGTTAAATGATGAGATATTTCTCGGGTCTGCAGTTCCTCCGAACTCCACAAGGTGATGATCTCACTTCCACCCAGACAGGAAATCTCTGACCGGAGAGGTGAGGAGGATTCTGGGAGGTCTGGGAGTCCAAAATATTGTTTTTTTTTCCTCAAAATTGTCAGCCTTTTTTTTTTATAGCGCAAGAAATAAAAACCGCACAAGCGATCAAATACCACCGAAAGAAAGCTCAATTTGTGGGGAAAAAAAGGATGTAAATTTCATTTATGTACCATATTGCATGACTGCGCAATTGTCCGTTAAACTAGCGCAGTGCTGTATAGCAGAAAAATGGCGTAAATTGCAGTATTTATACCATAGTTTGTAGACGCTATAACTTCCACAAAAAGCAATCAATATACACTTATTGGGATTTTCTTTTACCAAAAACATGTAGCAGAATACATTTTGGCCAAATTTATAACCAACTTTGAGTTTACTATATATTTTTTATAGCTGAAAATAAAAAATATTGTTTTTCTTCAAAATTTTTGGCCTTTTTTTGTTTATAGCGTGAAAAATAAAAAGCACACAGATGATCAAATACCACCGAAAGAAAGCTCTATTTGTGTGAAAAAAAGGACGTAAATTTCGTTTGGGTGCAGCATTGCATGACCGCGCAATTATCAGTTGAATTAGTGCAGCGCCGAGTAGCAAAAAGAGGCCTGGTCATTAAGGGGGGTAAATCCTCTGGAGCTAAAGTGGTTAAAGTGCATTTTGAGTCAATTTTTTTTTTCATCTTAGATGCTGTCAGAAAGGGTTTAAATCCCATCACATATTTTGTCTCATTTTGTGTCCCATTTGGGAGACTTCCAATCACTTCTAGTTCCATAAACACTGGGAATAGAGAGGAAATCTCTCCAAACTGATCTAAAACTTTAGATATGGAGTGTGCTTCTACCTTCTATCTTTCCCAGCCAGCAGAACAAAATGTTATAGCCGCAGGAAGTAGTTGCATGCTAAAATTGAGACAGGCTGGTTGTACCCAAGTCAATCGATGGGTACAGTCAGCCTGCCCATAGATGGATCTAATCTCAGCCAGTCCCTGCTGAATTGGCCAAGAATCAATCCATCTATTGCCGACCTAAAATTTGAAATCTCCTCACTTGATGCGTTGACCGTCACTGCTCTTATGCGTGAGACAGCATCCAGGCATTTGTAACGCACCACCGTGATGCTAGTCCTGTTTCCTGGTCTCCTGTCTGCACTACTAGTTTCAGCCAAGAGTGTTCTGAGTATTTGGAGATTACATTGCTATACCGGGATCCCACTGCCCCTCTGGTGTACCGACCGGTGCTCGCTTGACTTGAGTTTGGTGGTTGTAGATAGTATATTGACTGAGGAATCAGAGACCACCAAATCTCATATAATACACCTTTATTCAACATGTTTCACAGAGGAGACTCTGCTCCTTCCTCAGGAACAATGTTAGGATTAAAAATCAGCATCCAAAATGATGGAGCATGTGGCACGCTCTAAAAAGTGATAGAAGTCTACTCTTAGATCATTGCCACCAGAACAAGTGCCCACATTGGAAGTTTCCCCTCTTTTCCTGTTCTGGTGACAACAGAAGCATACCTAGAATATCTGGTACCTAGGGGCGATAATTTTTTAACATCCCCTCAAAAATTATCTGAACCAATGATATCAGCTGTAATGTACTTACAGTGCACTGGTCAGGAGTATGTCATATTCAGCTCAGCGAGAGTGCAGTAGTCTGGAGTATGAAATGTTTAACAGAGTGAGGTAAAATGTAAAATACAATGCAGCACACCCAAACAAAATGTCAGGCGGCAGCAGCACCCCCAGCAAATAGGCACCTGGTGCAGATTGCATCTTCTGCACCTACCTAAGTACACCACTGGGTGACAAAATAAATTTTGGATTTTCCCTCACGTTCAGTCCTAGTGGCGATGATCACCATGGAAAATAGAGAGGAAATTTTCCTTGCGTTGAAACAGACAGCATTAAAAACCAGACAAAGATCCTAACTCTCCACCACTTTATCCAAAATTAAAAGAACAGCTTTGGCCTTAGATATACATTAATTAAGGACCAGGGGTGGACTGACTATTTGGAAACTCGGGCACTGCTCGAGGGCCTGGGGTCAGTAGGGGGCCCATGAGATGCCCTTGGTACCTTTTTCATAGGCTTTTTTGAGTTTGGGCCCCATGAGTTTGGGCCCCTGCTAAAGACCAGGGATTTTATAGTAGGTCAGGATTTTATAGTAGGTCATAAGAACTTTTTTGTAAATGAAGTTTTTGTTTAAAGATTTCGTCAGAAACCTTTTTTTATTCTTGTGCCGACTTCATGGAAATTCTATTTCTTTTAGATTTATAGCATTAAATGCTATATTAAGCAATGTATTTTTAGAATGTAGTATGTGAAAAAGGTAAAAAAAAGGCCAGCTTTAACTAATGCAGTAAATACAAGACAGTGTTTTTACTTTTATCTTACTGGATGCCTGGCAGAAATAGATGCATAGCTCTTGAAGCGTACTGTGCATAAATGGGACATTTTGTCCTATTTTTTGTGGCTTTCAGCTAAGCTTTGTGATCAGTAATTTCACATCTGCGACAACCCCCAACATTTCCATCAACCTCTCCAACAAGAGCGTCTGAGGTTGATCTTTGGGTTTTTCTCAAACGCCTTCACAAAAATGGAGCGACATGTCCGGTAGCACGTCTAATAACTAAAGACCTCTTTCACAACATGTGCAGACCAAGAAAATCACAGGGCTGTATAGTCAATAGCTACTGTTTTGTGATGATCATATTAATAATAATAATAATAATTAATACAATCAATACAAATAATAAAAAGAATAAAATGAATACAAGTATTACAGTATTAATATTGTTCATAATAATAATAACAACAATAATAATAATACAATTAATACAATCAATACAAATAATAACAATAATAAAATGAATGCAAGTATTATTAATATTGTTATTATTATTATTATTATTATTATTATTATTATTATTATGAATAATAATAATAATAATAATAATAATAAATAATGTACAATGTGAAGTCGACATTCAACTAAAGTGTCACCAGATCCATCTCGGTCTACGTATTATATATAACAGCAATTTTACTTCTAATGTTACACTCTAAAAAATAATGTTTTGGCTCAACAAAAACAAATTAACGCAACAGTTTGCATCAAGCTTTTTAAGTTATGACAATGTCTGGTGAAATTAAGTAGAAGCAACAAACTACATTGCATTGAGGTAATTAGCTTTTCTGATAGAAATGAATGCATTTTTATTTACCACCAACTTAATTACTGGCATTATAAACACATGTTTTTAACTTAGTACTTATATTAAGTTAATTCAAATAGTTTTTCCAGTTTTTATAAGAAACCTTCAAGTCACGTGTACTTAATTGCTACAATTATGAGCAAGTTTTTTAAAGTTAAAAAGCAGTTAAAAATCAAGTTGATCCAAATTGATTTTTATGTATTAGTTTTTAGCTTTGTTTTTTTTATACTAGCTTTCAAAAATGAATTAATCAGTTTAGGCTTACACTAGAATGTGTTGCAGAAACCCCGCAATCTGTGTGCATTTCGCGCACCGCATTCAAATCGCACTACCCTTGCAGTCTGCAGTGGATGTCAGTGTTGCAAACACAGTGCATTTGTCGGCACCAGATTGCATGGTACAAAACAAAACATGCAATCTGGTTGCACTGTGGTTCAAAAATTGGTGCATGCATGTCTTTGGTGCGATGTGGTGTGATTTGAGCTCATTCAAAATGAATGGGATCAAATTGCATTACACTGAACCACATGTGAATTGCACAGGAATGTGTTGCAGTTCCTTTGTGATTCACATGCACTTCATTGTGTGAACCAAGGCCCAACAATCCAATTGTTAAACAATTGACATTTTTTGCACACCAAAATCAAATCCTTAAAGTTGTACTGATGAATGAGTAAGCACTTTGCATTAAGATTTTTTTTAATATTGTCTGTCTGGTGCAGAAACTGTTTCTCTACAAGACCTTTGCTATATTGTGCAACAAATTGTGGCAATATAGTGAAGCTATTGGAGGATATTGAAAGTTGATATTTTGTGAGCTTTCTTACAATTTGCTATATTCTTTCCGCATTACCCTGCGACAACCATTTTGTGAACTGAAATAAAAGTGAAAAATGTCATCTGAGTATGACTGTGCTATGGAAAACATACGTTCTTCAGAGAATACTGTACTTGAGACCCATTACTTTAGCACTGGCTTTCAGTCCATCAAGTTCAAGGAACAGTTTTTGAAACAACTGAGACTTGATTTGTGTTAAGTGAATGGGGGTTGGAGACTTTCAATGCAGCTTTCAATGTAGAGCAAAATTATGTTACCAAGTCAAATTTATTAAGGTACCTTAACTTAAATTTCATTGTACAACAATGAATGCAGAAATGTAACTGTACATGACACACAATATTAAGTTGATGTAATTTCCAACAGTATCATTTCAACACAACTCATGAAAGTAGGTTTTTAAATGAAAAAGTTTATTTAAACCAATAAATTAGGATTTTTATCTTGGAAATACACATTTAATTAAGTGGTGGTAACAGGTCGCTTGAGTTATTTGTTAGAGTGTACATACAGGTTTAGTATGATGACTTGAGTTTTGCCACTTTCATTTATTTTGCTTTACACAATTCTTTTTGTCTTAATAATCCGGTTTTTGTCAATTTCCTGTTTTTTTGTTGTCTGAAGCTTATAAATGTATAAACAGGTGTTTTAGGTCTTGCAAGCTTATTTGCATAAAATGTTTGCTCCGAAAAAAGAAAAAAAAATGACAGGGCTTCAACGGCACTCTGTTTACTAAGAATGCTGGACTTTCCAGTAAGCAAGTCCAGCAATGTCTACATGCAATTTGGCAGTCTTTGCATACTTGGCAATACTAGTTAAAGTATACTGTAAACCCCAACAATGAACTTCCCTCATTTATTTTCTTTTGGTTTAGACCAGGGGGTCTCCAAACTTTCTAAGCAAAGGGCCAAATTACTGTTCTTCAGACTTTAGGGGGGGCGGACTGTGTACAGTGGGAATAGAAAATGCCCCAGCGTCAGTGACAGTTAATCACTTGCCCTCCTGAGGATTTACCCCCTTCCTGACCAGGCCATTTTTTGTGTTACGGCGCAGACAACTGTGCGGTCATGCAACGCTGCACCCATATGAAATTTACGTCCTTTTATTCCCAGGAATGGAGCTTTCTTTTGGTAGTATTTGATTGCCTGTGTGTTTTTTTATTTTTGGCGCTATAAAAAAAGAATTTAAAAAAAACATCTAATTTTGTCATAAATGTAGGCCAAAATGTATTCTGTTCCATGTCTTTGCTAAACAAAATCCCAATATGTGTAAATTAATTGGTTTACGTGAAAGTTTTGTCGTTTACAAATGTATAGATACTGGAATTTTTTTACATTTTTACTAGTAATGGCGGCCATCAGTAGAACTGCGGGACTGCGGCAGGCATTCTGACACTGGGGGGAACTGACTTGGTGTCACTGACACCCCCAGTGACACCAATACAGTGATCAGTGCTAATAAAAAGCACTGACACTGTACTAATGGCACTGGGCAGGAAGGGGTTAACGGGGGGTGATCAAAGGGTTAACTGTGTGCTGGGAGTGTTTTACTAGTGGGCTGTGTCTGTGTGCTTCACTGTAAGCACACTGCTTTGGATGGCTGTGCTGTGCACAGCCATCCAAAGCAGTGTGCCCGAGCTGACTGGGAGAACAGTTAGTAAACAAAACAGTTCTCCTCACCGTCGGATATCATCAGAAATCACCAGGCGCTGGCCAGTAATCATGTGATTTTGCGCACCCATACTGCCCTGTAGCAGTATTTCTGCTATAGGGTGGCACGGAAGTGGTCAATAATATCTTAGGTTTGGTTGTCAGTGGGCGTAAGCTAATTACATAGTATTAGTGGTTAGTAGGAGGAGGAATGGTATTGGTGGGAGGAATAGTGCCCTACTGTTGGTGTGAGTGAGAGGAATCGTGTCCCATCATTGGTATCAGTTGGAGGAATAGTGTCCCATCGTTGGTGTCAGTAGGAGGAAAAGTACCCCCTCCTTGGTATCAGTGGGACGAATGGTGCCCCATTTGGGTGTCAGTGGAAGGAATAGTGTCTATCATTGGTCTCATTGGGAGGAATAATGCCTCATTATTGCTGTCAATGGGAGGATTAGTGTCAGCAGGAGGAAAAATACCCATCCTTGGTTTCAATGGGAGGAATAGTGCCCCATCATTGGTATCAGTGGGAGGAATAGTGCCCCATCATTGGTGTCAGTGTGAGGAATAGTGCCTCATCATTGCTATTAGTTGGAGTAATAGTGTCCCAAGGGACAGAAAAAGGCAGGTAAAGGACCACATTCAGCCCAATGGCCACAGTTTGGAAACCACTGGTCCATACTATCGGGATGGTTTTCTCATATCTGTTTAATAAGTATAAACAAATATCTGTTAATCTGTTAATAAACAAATATCTGTTGCTTTGCCTTGCATGGGCAAAGCACAGGTTCACTTTAATCAGATCCCATTCACATACATACCTTCCAAAAATGAAACAGACCATCGATTTCCTATAAAATTATATCTTTGCATGAATATTTAGCAGATTACTTTCTTTCTTTTTTCTTTTCATCCTGAGATTTCAAGCACAACGGCCTTCCAAATATTTTTAATGAATTATTGGCAGTGATCGTTATTTGCCAATTAAGTAGAATAAGATGCTGAAACAGATAACACAAGCGCACATGTACGGGCTCCTTGGCAACTGGTAATCTGGGTTTCTAACAGGCGCTGATGGAGAACTGCTTGTATCGTGCAAGCTTTTATATTCAGGAATGTTTCAAGGGATAAAAAGCATTTTCCATGTGGGTCACTAGCTTGGCACACACATCTATTTGATGTTTGTACAGGCAAAAAGACCTCTTCTTAGTGAAGCACTTCTCCCTATTCAACTTCCATTATTCCGCATCGATGAAGAGAGCGAGGAAAGCTGACTTTAACATTTGCAAAGTTTTATGTAGACCCCCATACATCACTAAGCATTCCTTACCAGAGTTGTTATAGGTACACTTTGGTCAAAAATTAAAGTAGGCCTAGCACCAGATATATTTTTTCATGTTAAGTGCATACATGCTAGATGTAGCACCCTCCAGCTAGGTTTTTAGTAAGGCAAATTTAATTTTTGGCTCTCCTGTAATCAGCAGATCAGGTCTGACTGAAATCTGAATAACATGTGAAAAAACATTGCTTCCTATGATGCCTGTTCACATACTGTATATCTGGTGCACTGACTGTGAGGATTCAGTGAGGATTCAGTGTGGATTCAGTGCAGTTTGAAAAAGAATCCTGTACGATTTCTGAGCAGTGCCTTCGGGTTCAGGTTTGGATTACAGGCTATTGACTTCTATGGGAACCATTTCTAGACTGCATATGTGTGGACCTAATCCTGTCCTGAACCTGATGTAAACCTGATATAAACTGCTGAACAACTACTGTGTCAATAAGCTGTGAAACCTGAGCTTCAATCCACACCGCGCATATGTGAATCAGCTCTAAGGGATCCTCTGGGGTAAAAACATTGAGGAGAGAGAGGGAGAAAACAGGTGGCGCACACACCTAGTGCATTATCCAAGGTTTATTGTAAGGAGTGAAAGAATAATAAAAACATACTCACAGATGAAGCATGTATCTAAAAAGCATAGAAAAATGACAGTGGCCACAACGGCAGGCAAGGTGTTCTTACTGTCAGTGCGGTCAAATGGCTGGCGCGTTTCGGGGAGCTGATGAGCAGCCTCTGGTGCAGATGTGTGATGAATGGAAAGTAGGAGCCTTGCTGTTGATGCCTCCTCATTGAGGAGGGCTGTTGTATATTGTGATATGTCAAGGTTGCCTTCCTGCAGATTTGTAAAGATACTGAAACATTCACTTTAAAGAGCCATAAGGTCAGAAATAAGGGAGTGAGCACAGCTGACTTGATCTTTGAAGGTTCAGACACCAGGGCTGTCATCCTGAATTTGGTGTTACTGACTTGGACTTAAAAAGGACACAAAATGAGACATTATAAACTTCAATGGCTTCATACTTGTTCCGGACCAGTGATTCACTGGCGCTGACTTACTAAAGGAGTTGAGAATGTTTGCTTTATAAAGTGATTCTTTTCTTAGTTTAGTGAATATGTTGAAGTTGTGTTCGCTTTATATATCCAATCACGTAGAAGCGAAATAAAAAAAAAGGTTATGGCTTGCACATATTTGAAAAATGGCAATAATTCAAACAATTCTTAACCACTTGCCTACCAGGCACTTATACCCCCTTCCTTACCAGGCCAATTTTCAGCTTTCAGCGCTGCCGCACTTTGATTGACAATTGCGCGGTCATGCAACATTGTACCCATATGAAATTTTGATCATTTTTTTCTCACAAATAGAGCTTTCTTTTGGTGGTATTTAATCGCCACTGGGCGCTTTACTTTTTGCGCTATAAATTAAAAAAAAGTGCAAAAAATTTGAAAAAAAAAAAAGTTTATTTGTTTCTTTTATAAAATTTTTCAAACAGGTATTTTTTCTCCTTCACTGATTTGCGTTGATGAGGCGGCACTGATGGGCACTGATAGGCGGCACTGATGGGCACTGATAGGCAGCACTAAAGGGCACTGATAGGCAGTACTAATGAGGTGGCACGGATAGGCGGCACTGATAGACAGCACTAATTAGGGGTCACGGATAGGCGGCACTGATATGCAGCACTGATAGGCGGCACTGATCGGTGACACTGATGATGGGTACTGATAGACGGCACTGACTGGCATCACTCCTGGGCACTGACTGGCGGCACTGACTGGCACAACCCCTGGGCACTGACTGGTGGCACTGACTGGCAGCACTGCTGGGCTGCACTGGTGGGTGGCACTGGTGGGCAGCACTGGTGGGTGGGCACAGGTGGGTGGCACTGATGGGCACAGATGGGTGGCACTGGTGGGCACAGGTGGGTGGGCACAGGTGGGTGGCACTGCTGGGCACATGTAGGTGGCACTTCTGGGCACAGGTAGGTGGCACTGCAGAGTGGCACAGGTGGGTGCACTGCTGGGCACAGGTGGGGGCACTGCTGGGCACAGGTGGGGGCACTGCTGGGCGGGGCTAGTGGGCGCACTGCTGGGCGGAACTTGCGGGTGTCACTGCTGGGCACCGATCATCAGGGCACTAATCATCAGTGCCCTGATGATCGGTGCCGATCCCCGCTCTGACAACTCCCGGTTCTCGGCAGTACTTTCCTAACGATCTGACAGCGTGAGGAAAGTGCAGCCGAGAACCGGCACTTGCATTTCCCTGTGATCAGCGTGTCATTGGACACCGCTGATCACGTGGTAAAAGGCCGGTGGGATCGGCCTTTCACCACATCACGTGATCAGCTGTGTCCGTAGGACACAGCGATCACGGAGATCGCCGGGTGCGCGCCCCCTGGGGCGCGCAGGAGAGCGCGTTCTGGGAGGACGTCATATGACGTCCACTCAGAACTGGCCGGCCGCGGTGAAGCCGTCATTCGGCTATGCGCGGTCGGCAAGAGGTTAAGGGTACAGGTTAGATACAACCAACATCTGGTACTGTTCAAAAAGCAGATGACTTGAACTGATTATCTTAAAGGATATCACCAACCCCTGGTCCCACAGTTCTACCCACTCCCCCTCGAACCTCCTCCCCCATACTTTTTTTTAACTCCCTAAATAAAAACCTTGATTCTAGCTGTTTTCTTGCCAGTCTGGTGACCTTTGAGTCCTTCTTCTTTTTACCCAACAGTGGGTGGTCTTTACTGCATTACATAATGGAATTCACATTGACATGTGTGTGCAGTTCAGTATTGCAGTATTGTGAACCCAGGCTGGCATGATGGGATGTGGAAAGGGGTGTGTCCATGACAGCCTTGGCTCACAGGAAGGGGTTCAATGATGCTGGACATCATTTCACCTAGAAAGAGGTAGAAGTCTCTACCTAGGTAGAGACAGAAGAAGCAAAGGCCAGAGATGGAGCATGGAGAAACTGTGTGATGCAAAATAAAACAAAATATATTTTGAAAACTGGGGAGGGGGATTTAAAAAAATCCTGGGAACAAAAGATCCCAAAATAAATAACAAAAATATTAAAGTTACTTACCTGCATACAGTCCTCCCTCCTAGATTGTAAGCTCGAAAGAGCAGAGCCCTCGAACCCCTCGTGTATTGTATTGTTACTGTATTGTCTCATGTTCTGTCCCCCTCGCTATTGTACAGTGCTGAGCAAACCTTTTGGCGCTATATAAATACTGCATAATAATAATAATAATAATACAGTCAAAAGATATGAGACTTTATACTATTAAAAAAGCCTTTCTATGCACCTGTTTTCTGTAATTTGTTCATCGTTGCATCTTCGGGTGCAGTTCTCAGCATGTCTTTCCCAATACTGAAACTTGCTGCAAGATCTAGAACACAAAACTGACAACTTGCATTTGACTTTATTAAGCTGACTTTTTATTATATAAATTAGAAATAAAAATGTAATCCTTGAATTCCACAAAGGTCGTTAGCAATGAATAATTGTGTAGTGCCTTGCATAAAAGTCTATGGAGAAAAATAGGTCAAATTGCTGAGTCCAATGTGTCATGCTCTATAAAACATAATTGCTGTATGCTGTACTGCTCAAACAAGGCACAGTTTAATGGATGCTGTAAACTTATTAGACATGAGTTCAGTTGGAGCATGTTTTCAAGAAAGAGACCATCAGACCACAATTCCTGTCTAAATGTGTAATGCTAGAGGTTTTTTTCCTTTCCTAAAAGAGAAAATATAATTCATCGCTTTTTTTCTTCTTAAACCACTCTTGATAATAACTCTTCTATTTTCTATTTTCTTCATTATTTTTTTTTAAATATTAATCCACTCAAAACATATACTTTAGTTGTAGGTGAAGATTGGCAACATCACTCCTTAACTTCATACAGTGCATCCAGAAAGTATTCACAGCGCTTAACTTTTGCCACATTTTGTTATGTTACAGCCTTAATCCAAAATGGATTAAATTCACTTTTTACAAACAATACCCCATAATGACAACATGAAAGACGTTAATTTTGAAATCTTTGCAATTTATTAAAAATAAAAAACGAAAAAAACACATGTACATAAGTATTCACATCCTTTGCCGTGACACTCAATATTGAGCTTTGGTGCATCCTGTTCCCACTGATCTTCCTTGAGATGTTTCCACAACTTGATTGGAGTCCACCTGTGGGAAATTCAGTTGATTGGACATGATTAGGAAAGGCATAAACCTGTCTATATAAGGTCCCACAGTTAACAGTGCATGTCAGAGCACAAACCAAGCAATGAAGTCCAAGGAATTGTCTGTAGACCTCCAAGACAGGGTTGTATCAAGGCACAGATCTGGGGAAGGGTACAGAAACATTTCTGCAGCATTGAAGGTCCCAATGAGTACAGTGACCTCCATCATCCGTAAATGGAAGAAGTTTGGAACCACCAGGAATCTTCCTAGAGCGGGCTGCCCGGCCAAAATGAGCGATTGAGGGAGAAGGGGCTTAGCCAGTGAAGTAACCAAGCACCTGATGGCCACTCTGAAAGAACTACAGTGTTTCTCTGTGGAGAGAGGAAAATCTTTCAGAAGAACGACCATCTCTGCAGCACTCCACCAATCAGGCCTGTATGGTAGAGTGGCCAGACGGAAGCCACTCCTCAGTAAAAGGCAAATGGCAGCCCGCTTGGAGTTTGCCAAAAGGCACCTGAGGGACTCTCAGACCATGAGAAGCAAAACTCTCTGGTCTGATGAAACAAAGATTGAACTCTTTGGCCTGAATGCCAAGCATCATGTCTGGAGGAAACCAGGCGCCGCTCACCACCTGGCTAATACCATCCCTACAGTGAAGCATGGTGGTAGCAGCATCATGCTGTGGGGATGTTTTTCAGTGGAAGGAACTGAGAGACTAATCAGGATTGAAGGAAAGATGAATGCAGCAATGTACAGAGACATCCTTGATGAAAATCTGTTCCAGTGAGCTCTGGACCTTAGAGTCGGGCAACGGTTCATCTTTCAACAGGACAACGACCCTAAGCACACAGCCCACATAACAAAGGACTGGCTACGGGCAAACTCTGTGAATGTCCTGAAGTGGCCCAGCCAGAGCCCAGACTTGAACCTGATTCAACATCTCTGGAGAGATTTGAAAATGGCTGTGCACTGATGCTCCCCATCCAATCTGATGGAGCTTGAGAGGTACTGCAAAGAAGAAGAAATTGCCCAAGAATAGGTGTGCAAAGCTTGTACCATCATACTCAGAATGACTTGAGGCTGTAATTGGTGATAAAGGTGCTTCAACAAAGTATTGAGCAAAGGCTGTGAATACTTATGTACATATGGTTTTATTTGTTTTTTTATTTTGAATAAATTGCTAAGATTTCAAAATGAACTTCTATCATGTATTCATTATGGGGCATTGTTTGTAGAATGTTGAGGAAAAAATTAATGTAATCCATTTTGGAATAAGGCTGTAACGTAACAAAATGTGGCAAAAGTTAAGCTCTGTGAATACTTTGTGGATGCACTATATATGTCATGGATAGGTCAACAGTGAGATCTCCTTGATCCTTGATTAGGAATGAGATGGGGTTCAGGTTTGGTTCGTTCTGGACCCATGTTTGACCAAGCTGTCAGTGCCATGCCAATCAGGGATTCACCACCACAAAGATTCATGTACACAAAGGGGCAGGATTGCTTGTGACATCATTGACCTAATGTGGCCATATTACGTCAGTGATGTCACAAACATTCTTGTGCCTTTGTGTATGTGCAACTGCAAGTTGGGAAATTTCCTGCCTGTAGCTGATTGGCCTTGCACTGACCATGTTGCCATATTGGTCAATGATAGCATGAACATCCCCACCTCTTTGTGTACATGTAGTTACGAGGTGGGTATATCCCCACCCATAGCTGATTGGCCTGGTACTGACCATGTGGCCATATAAGGTCAATGATGGTGCAACCAACCCCTCCCCTTTGTGTATATGCAGCTGCAGAATGGGAAATTACCACTCTGCAGCTTACTGGCCCATCTTGACAACTTTATTTTGGGTTTTATTCTAAACATTCCTGTTCCTGATTATGTTCCTGTCCACCTGGTAGATTTGTGCAGCCACTTCCATGTGTTGCAGCTCCTCCTGTTACATTCCCAAAATCCACCAGAGATGGTGGGAGCCCCTTATAATATGCACAGATCAAGGCATTCATGCAGAGAGACCACAGGAGGTGGATGTAATTGTCAGCTGGTCCAAATCCAGCTTCATTAAAAAAAAGTTTGGAAAGAAGCCCAGGACTTGTAAAAATAAAAAAGGACTATGAGGTTGCCGTACTCACCTCCTCTCTAATGCTGCCCCCACAGATTCATCCCTATGCAATACAGTACCAGTCCTGCTCTGGGCAAAATGATGCCAGGACATGGGATGCCATCTTAGACCTTTAGGAGATTGTTGCAGAGAGTGGTGCCATGTCATTTTGTCGTGATGATCTCTGCAACACTCAGAACCTGTCAAGTGCCAGCGGATAAAAAGAGGAAGGGGATCAGTCAGAAAACTGCAGAAAAACTGGATTGTATACTGATTACTAATACGTATTCTACTATATACTGTATATACAGTATATACAACCCAAATTCCCTAACCCTCCCCAAAAAAAGCTGGGACATTGTGTAAATCTACATTAAAAAATACACAAAAAACTAAATGCAATGATTTTCAAATCTCAAACCCATATTTTATTCACAATAGAAAATATATCAAATATTTAAACTGAGAAAATGTACATTTTGAAGAAAAAATAAGGCAATTTTAAAATTGATAGCAGCAACACGTCTCAAAAAAGTTGGGACAGGGCCATGTTTACCAAGGTGTAACATCCCCTCTTCTTTTAATGATGATATATTTAAAATCATTGCAATTTAATGTTGAGGAACTTTATTCTGAAAATTTTTGTAAATTTTTAGACGCAGCTATTCACAGATTCTTTGCTTCTGAGACACTGACTCTCTAAGATGCTCTTTTTATATCCAGTCATGTTACTGACCTGTTGCCAATTAACCTAATTAGTTGCAAAATATTCTTCAAGCTCTTCCTTGTTAGTACCACTTACTTTGCCAGATTTTTGTTGCCCTGTCCCAATTTGTTTGAAACATGTTGCTGCCATCAATTTCAAAATTACCTTTTTTTTTTTCAAGAAAACGGCCTTGCATATTTCAGCAGGACAATACTAAACCACATACGGCATCCATGACAACATCATTCCATTGTAATAGAAGAGTCCAGGTGCTTTACTGGCCTGCGTGCAGTCCAGACCTTTCACCAAGTGAAAATATTTGGCTCATCTTGAAATGGCAAACATGGCAAAGAAGACCCAGGACTGTTAAGCAGTTAGAATCCAATATCAAAAAAGAAAAGAAAATTTTGCCCTTAGTGGTGCATACAATATAAAGCAGCTAAACACTAAATATTTTCATACTAATCCAAAAAACGACAATAGTAACACAAAGTGTAGCGCTATGGAGTAAAATTAAACTACAACGGTAACAGTGCTACAATAGCAGCAATGGCCCACTTCAGAGTTTCAATGTACGTGATAGCATCACCTCCGATAGCCCCGCCAACGCGTTTCGTCATCACCGATGGGCCCCTCCCCCTGATGACATCTAGGCCATCACTGCACACGAGCAATGCCGCAAACGAGGACCGATGATCTGACATTCAATAAAAGAGGTAAAGCCTATGTGATTTATACTTGCTGTGAGTGATTTAACCATACATTAAACTATTTGCAGGTTTCTTACTACACTATGAGAACGTTTTCCTTCCTTCTCTGGCTACACGATCCGCTTATGGAGATTGTGATATAAGAGCAAGTTCAGAGACTCGGTGACATCCAGATGGCTTCCCAGTGTAGGCTGCTTTGCAACAAGCGCTTTTGACCATTCCAATACTAGTGGTCTTACCGTTTGGTATGGTTCATCTGCACACATTGTGGTGGCTGGTGAGTTTATTCCCTTCATTTTTGGAGGAAGAATTCTGGCAAAGGGTCTATTATTCTCTGATACATCACCGTGTTTGGAATATATGAACTTTGGGACTTTTCTTTGAATGAACTTCACATCATTTATGTTTTATAACCACCAATTTATTACACATTGATATGTGTCTTACAGTTGTTTTTGATGCACTATTGTAGCACTGTTATAGTTGTGTTTTAATTTTACTCTATAGCACTACACTTTGTGTTACTTTGTGTTTGGATTAGTACCAAAATCTTTAGTGTTTAGCTGCTTTATATTGTATGCACCACTAAGGGCAAGATTTTCTTTGTTTTACTTGAATCCAATATCAGGCAAGAATGGGACAACAGTCCGCTCCCAAAACTCCAGCAACTGGTCTCCTCAGTTCCCAGACATTTACAATGTTGGTAAAAGAAGAGGGGATGGTAAACATGGCCCTGTTCGAACCTTTTTGAGATGTGTTGCTGCCATCAATTTCAAAATGACCTTATTTTTTCTTAAAATGGTACATTTTCTCAGTTTAAATGTTTGATATGTTTTCTATTTTCTGTTGTGAGTAAAATATGGGTTTATGAAATTTGAAAAATCATTGCATTCTGTATTTATGTAGACTTTACACACTTACAAACTTTTTTGGAATTTGGGTTGCATATGTGCAGTATATTTATATGGTAAATGAATATAGATGTTCTATATTATAAAACTTAATCTGTATATATAAATATGGAATTTCATAGCAGCAGAGGCACAGAATGTTTCAAGTACACAGGATTTGCATCAGGATCAACAGGTACGTTTGTGAACTTATCAAACAGAAATAACAAATCACTTTCAATAGTATATACAGTGGGGATCGAAAGTTTGGGCAATCCTGCGAGCTGTTCTGTCTGATATTTTTCTTGGTCTTCCAGATGTTGCTTTAACTTCCACTGTTCCTGATGACTGCCATTTCTTAATTACATTCTGAACAGAGGATATTGACATCTGAAAACGCTTTGCTATCTTCTTATAGCGTTCTCCAGCTTTGTGAGCGTCAACTATTTTCAGTTTCAGTTTTCTAGACAACTGCTTAGAAGAACCCATGGTGCTGATTGTTGGGGCAAGGTCAGATGAGTCTGGGCATTTAAAACCTTTGAGATTGACATCACCTGGTCTTCCAAGATGATGATTGAGAACAATCCATGACACTGGCAGGTCTCAGCTTTGCAAAGGGGGCAGTGCATGCTATAAATTCTGCAGGGTGCCCAAACTTTTGCAGACGCCATTTTTTTGTTTTCTGTTATTTTGAAAGTGTAAATGATGGAAATAAAATCTAACTTTTGTTGACATATTATAAGAATGTCTAATCTGTAATTTGATGCCTTTTGGAGATTTTTCCATCTTTCCTTGGCTTCTTTATGCACATTAATACAAATTTTTAGCTGGGGTGCCCAAACTTTCGATCCCCACTGTATATATATATATATATATATATATATATATATATATAAACAGACCAGAAAGGAACAAATTGATACAATTTTTTCTGCTGCTCTAGTTATTTCCTTAGCACTGAAAACCTGACAGAGGTGCTAACACTTCCCTAATCTATCTGAAATCATATTTACATTTAACTTCTCTCAGTACTTTCATTCAAAGATTGGGAAGCTGAGACAGGTTGGAAGTACATCCCGCATCTCATGAAGCCACATTTTGTGAAGCCTAAACAAGTCATTGGACTAATGAACATACAAACAAAATTGTCATCCATTCATTACTTCTAGTCTTCCTCAATCATTAGAAGGCTCTGAATTTCCAGTTAGGTCTCCCTGTATAATCTTGTTACGAGACGCCATCAAAAACCCTTTTGCATTCAGCTTTGACCTGGTTTTCCGAAAGGAAATGAACATGTTGTTCCATTCTAAAGCTCTCAGTAAAATTTGCCGTGATATTTGAGCATTTCCAGAGATTGATCGCTAGGTAATTTTCCTAATGACGCAGAATCGAGCCAGTGACACAGTTACCGCTTATTAGATTTCAGGAGGAGGGTCCGAATTTCAGGCGCATCTCAATCTGTTGACGACATCCACTAAGGGGTATAATGTACAGTAGCAGGTTGAGCCATCATTTCCTCCGAAGCTGATACAGAGGGATGGAAAATGAAAGATCAATCCTTCTCCTAACATTTTCGCAAAGGGCCTAAAATACTTCATTAAAAGTGTTTGGGTTTATTCCCTAATGAGAGGGAGATAATGGGGCATAAAACGGAACTGCAACAAAAAGAAAAAAATACAGATACACAGCATTTTACTGACTTAACGTAAACACGATGTGACAATGCAGTTTCTTTCTTTTTTCCCTATGACAGTTAATTCCAGACCAGGGGAACTGTCAAAAATGTTTAGTTCTGCATGGTTGGAGTTAATTACAGGGCCCAGGGCTGTGCTGACTCTCTCCTGCTAATGGCAGTGTGCTACAGGTAAAAATCCATTTGCAAGAATGTTTTCATAGCTAGAGATCTAATTTACTGAATATCAAATATTTATGCTTTTGCAATTAAAGTGACAATGTTTTTCTTCCCCTCTTTTTTTTCCCCCCACTCAGTTCCAAAGTAGAGCTATTTGTTTTAATGGGAGTCACTGCACAGTAAACGTTTAGCGAGGGAACTCTATTTAAGTCTCCTAGCAGTTAATAGAATTCACAATTGTGTGTTTATTTAATAAGTTAAAATATGCAGTGACCATGTGAAAAGTGCAATAACCTTGGCAACCAATCAGATCTATTTTTTTTTCTATTGACTGGCTTAATTAAAATGAAGAGGAGTATAATCATTTTTGCTGATTTTATTTATTGCATATACACGTTTCTAAAAGAATGTTCTACACAATTTTTTAAATTATTGATTAAAAAAAAAAAAGCTGTAAGCCAGGTGGTCCTATCTTTGCTTCGTGTGAATTATTCATCCAGCAAGACTCGTTCAGCAGTCTGTGTAATCTGATCTTCTTGCTGATCTGATCTAGTAGATGTTTTCTGTAGGGAACCTATAATGGCTTGGCAGAATTTTTTAAAAAGTTTGTTTCTCTGGGCAAACACCCCTTCCCATCCCCTCTTACGCATGCACCATTAAAAAAAAAAAGATACCCTCTAAGGGGGTTTATTTTCTGTCCTTGTGTCTCACTAGGGCCTCTTTCCAGTGCTGCAGTGTGGGCCCATGCCACCCATTGCAGTTTCATGACATTTATAAATGTGAAATACGGTACCCAATAAATCTACTAAGCTATCCCAATATTCATACTTTCAAAACTTTCACCCTTGAAAGTGTGAGTAATCATATAGCAATATGAATGAGTCCCCACCTTATAAAATCCCCACCCTATACTTAGTGGCAAACAAATCCTTTGGCGCGTTTCGTCACATCCGGGACTTAGTCATAAAGGATAGAATCCTTTATAAATGCTATCCTTTATGAGTAAGTCCCGGATGTGACGAAACGCGTCAAAGGAAGTGTCTTTTGCGCGTTTTTTTGCACTAAATATAGAGTGATATGGAATATTGTTATTGAGGTAATACACTATTGTGAGTTTGTTTTTCTTTGAGGCATTCTCCAACCTCTTGGGAGCCAGAGGAAGGGCTCAACATCTTTAAAGGACTATAAAGTTGGAGTCTGGACATTACTTTATTTATTTATAATTATGGATTTTAATGACACTGGGTATTAATTTCACTATATTTGTGAAAAGGACTTTATTTATTTCATTTTTTTAAATTTTTTTTATTTAATGTTATTTATTTACTTTCATATTTGTAATTTGTGGAGATTTATTTCCTAAGATTTGTTTGCCACTAAGTATACGGTGGGGATTTTATAAGGTGGAGCTTCATGACATTATCACATCTGCAGCATGAGAGGACCCTGCCACTAGGAAGTGTTCATGTCACCCAGGGAGTGTCATGCACACTCCAAGAAGGATCCTCCTCCTCTGCAATGAAGAAGATGGAAGGCTTGAGAACAAGCATGTTATCTGAGCACTGTTTTATTTTTTTAAATAACTACCTAGGGAGATGGGAAATGGGGATATGCCCATAGTTGAGCTATAAAGTGGTTCTTCAGTCTGAAAAAAAAAATTAAGTTTTACAAATACACATAATGTAGCTGCTGATTTTTAATAGAAGGACACTTACCTGTCCAGGGATCCAGTGCCATCCTCATCTGGGCTAGATCTCCACTAGCCTTTTTAGGATATTGTAATTTGATAAATTGAGATATATATATATATATATATATATATATAGTGTATTATTCTCATGTTATTGAACAGGCCAGCATAGGATGGGGATAGATGTATTTTACACAACAAAAGCTTAGCCAAGGACTTTTTGCTATGTTAGTTTTATGCAAGATCACCATGGCACTTGGGGGCCAACTTGTTATATTTCAAAGGAGGTAATGTTCAAACTTGCAAAAAAAATGGTAAAATGTAGATTGCTCAGTCATACTTGAAAGGACTTGGCCAGCATCTACTATCTAATAACATGAAAAGGAGTATTAAGTATAGTAAATAGCATTCTTGTTTAACTAATGGTAAAAGAATGCAGTTTAGGAAATATCTAGACAACTTTGATTAGAATTTATGACTGCATCTGTCCAAGCCCAAAAGGCATTACTCATCACCTAGAAGATCAAAGGGGCTACTAAAAGTGGCCAATCAGAGTGCTTGTCATTTTACTGAACTGGGAGAATGTGTATGCAGGTGAAACTTGAAAAATTAGAATATCATGCAAAAGTTCATTTATTTCAGTAATGCAACTTAAAAGGTGAAACTAATATATGAGATAGACTCATTACATGCAAAGCAAGATAGTTCAAGCCGTGATTTGTCATAATTGTGATGATTATGGCTTACAGCTCATGAAAACCCCAAATCCACAATCTCAGAAAATTTGAATATTGCATGCAATCAATAAAACAAGGATTGTACATAGAACAATATCGGACCTCTGAAAAGTATAAGCATGCATATGTACTCAGTACTTGGTTTGGGCCCCTTTTGCAGCAATTACTACCTCAATGCGGTGTGGCATGGAAGCTATCAACCTGTGGCACTGCTGAGGTGTTATGGAAGACCAGAATGCTTCAATAGCGGCCTTCAGCTCTTCTGCATTGTTCGGTCTCATCTCTCTCATCTTTCTCTTGGCAATGCCCCATAGATTCTCTATGGGGTTCAGGTCAGGCGAGTTTGCTGGCCAATCAAGCACAGTAATCCCACGGTCGATGAACCAGGTTTTGATGCTTTTGACAATGTGGGCAGGTGCCAAGTCCTGCTGGAAAATGAAGTCAGCATCCCCATAAAGCTCGTCCGCGGAAGGAAGCATGAAGTGCTCCAAAATCTCCTGGTAGACGGCTGCGTTGACTTAATGAAGCACAGTGGACCAACACCAGCAGATAACATGGCTCCCCAAATCAACACAGACTGTGGAAACTTCACACTGGACTTCAAGCATCTTGCAGTGTGTGCCTCTCCATTCTTCCTCCATACTCTGGGTCCTTGGTTTCCAAGTGAGATGCAAAAGTTGCTCTCATCAGAAAAGAGGACTTTGGACCACTGAGCAACAGACCAGGTCTGTTTTTCTTAAGCCCAGGTAAGACGCTTCTGACGTTTGTTGTTCAGGAGCGGTTTGACAAGAGGAATACGACATTTGAAGCCCATGTCCAGGATCCGTCTGTGTGTGGTGGCTCTTGATGCACTGACTCCAGCCTCAGTCCACTCCTTGTGAAAGTCCCCAACACTTTTGAATGGCCTTTTCCTGACAATCCTCTCCAGGCAGCGGTCAACCCTGCTGCTTGTGCACCTTTTTCTTCAACACTTTTCCTTTCCACATAACTTTCTATTAATTGCAATTACCCTTTGAGGCTTTCCCTCCTTATGGAGGGTGTCAATGATGGTTTTCTGCACAACTGTCAGGTCAGCAGTCTTTCCCATGATTGTGATTCCTACTGAACCAGACTGAGAAACCATTTAAAGGCTCAAGAACCCTTTGCAGGTGTTATGGCTTAATTAGCTGATTAGAGTGGGACACTTTGAGCTGAGAATATTGCACCTTTTCACAATATTCTAATTTTCTGAGATTGTGGATTTGGGGTTTTCATGAGCTGTAAGCCATAATCATCACAATTATGACAAATCATGGCTTGAACTATCTTGTTTTGCATGTAATGAGTCTATCTCATATATTAGTTTCACCTTTTAAGATGCATTACTGAAATAAATTAACTTTTGCACGATATTCAAATTTTTCGAGTTTCACCTGTATTAGGGAAGGTTCTTTTGGTTAAGTTGTGACAGGAGAAAGTGGGTCCTATGAGGGTTTCCGATGATTGCATGAGTATTCTGGGTATCCTGACATCTGATTTGTCTGTACCTCTGTTTTATGGATTGTCGCTGCTTAAGTGCATCTCTCTGGAAAAGAACTGTTGGACTAGTTGCTGCGGGAAAATACATTTATAAATACATTCGTCATCCGTCCTCCAGAAGACAACAGTCTTTGGGTTCCTGGTGCCAGCATCTGTAGTGTAGGAAGCCAGTTGTGACTTCTTGTGGCTTCACAGCCAGCTTTGTGTATGGTCCCTCAACCTTCTGGAACTTGTGACATATCCCAGAAAGCTGCGAGCAGAGAGGGGCAAACTAGGCAATCCGAGCGGAAGTGGGAGTGGGTACCTGTCAAAACAAGGTACTCGCTCCCAAAAAAATATAATTGTGTCCAAATATGGTGGGGGGGAGGCGGAAAAGTGGAGCTTCCCCTTTTGGGTGAAGTTCCACTTTAAGTGCATTTTTTGAAGTGCATGTCACTAGCATTGTTTCATACTGCTGCAGTTTGGCTGTAGTGCAGATGTACCCGTGGCTTTTGCGCTGTTAACCTGTTGTTTCCCATAGACTTTCTATTAGATCGTGTGGTTTTGGTGTGCTTTCCGAAAGCACACCAAAGATGCAGCAAGCAGATCTTTTGGTGCACTTTCAGAAAATGAACCAAAAACACTTGATATAATAGAAAATCTATGGGAAATTGCAGGTACACCTGCACTGCAACCAAGCCGCACTCCAGCAATGTAAAACCGTCCTTAAGTGGCTTTATCGGTTATAATAAATGTAGGAATAAAAATATAGATATCTGACAAAACATCTCAACTGTCACAGAACAAGTTATGACTTTTACATGTTTTACATCCTTTTTAATTATTTTACAAATAAACATTTAATATAGGGTGCACCCTTGACACTGGATTTTATGAAAGAGCAAAACAGCTGGATGCTTTCAGATTCTCTCTCTGAAGCTCTGTACTGCCTTTAACAATACTAAGATGGAGGAAGAGGAGCCTCTTTTGTAATTTGTTGAGCTGTGTGTTTGTAATTTGGGCTTGAGCTCTTGAGCTCTGTAAACATCAGACCTTAATAACAAAGCAGATAAGATTAGCATGGAAAACGTCAGAAAGCCCCCTCAGGCTTGAGATTTAAATGTGAAATAGAAATATGCAAAATTATATCTTTATCTGCCAAATTCCCCTTATTTTTTTAATATGAACATAATAAATCAAGAAATATTTTTAAAAATACTACACATTCCCTTTAAACCCAAGAAAATTCTCTGTAGAAATCTACACAAAATGCATTCTTGGAAGGGGCACATGAAGCTGAGTTCCCCAAGGAGTTGAAGCTGGCCTGAAGTAGTAGGCAGGAAGTTTTGGAGCTTTGACCATCAGAATGGACTCACACTGTGCTCTTCTAATGCTCTCCTCAAGGTCACACGGCCCTTTGAAATAAAACTATTAGCTGTCTGGCTGTCTCTTGGTACCATACAATCTCAGTCACTTACATTAAAGTAGCATGCAGTATAGTTAAAATGAAGTCCATCTTATAGTTATATTTTCTTTACTTGTTTATTATTTTTTTTTATAATAATAATAGTTGAATGATACTTCTGGTGCTACATAGTCAAATCACAGTCTGGAGTGGATGGTAGATTAGGGTGTATTGCTGTACTGTATGGTTTGCAGAGAAGTTCCTGTTGGTGCTGTTTGGGATGGGTTTCTGGGTCATGAAATTTTCTGTACAGAAATGCAGTTCTTTGGTAGGTAGGACATTGCACATATACGTATTTGAAATGTGTATTTAGCTGTTTGCCTGGAGTTACACCATAAAAGAATAGCGTGTGGAGCCTGCTACATCATTCTTTTATACCCTTGTGACCAACTGTGCATAGAGAATGCTCTTTAAAGCTCAAATTATCACAGGTATTTCTCTAAAGGAATATAAGCTAACTTGTCCCAAGCGACCAAGCTTTAGTAAAGATCAATCCTCCTGACGGGTATTCCAGGCCCAATGTCCCACAGCATTAAACCTGCATTAGATAGAAGTAGAAGTAAACTGAGCTCAGTCCCCCATGGTCATGTACTAAGTACATATCTAGATTTCATATAATACCTAAGCGGTGGAACGTCCTAAATACTCTAGATTTCATAAGAGTTCAGACACCAGATCATCACATGTACCGTCAAAGGTTGCATGACTGTCTCTGGGTATTTTACCAGTCATCAGTCACTCACATGAAAGTAGCATGTAATAGAGTGAGAATTAAGTCAGTATTATTGTTTTATTGTATTATAATTAGTTAACATATGTTGGTGTTTAATTTTCCACTCACAGCCAGGGTTGGATGAAAGACTATGTTGTATGGCAAAGGGGTCTTCAGAGAGGTCTGAGAGAATTCAGTATCTGATGATGCTGTCTGGTAGTGGTTTCAAACATGTGGGATTCAAAACCAACTATTTTAGGATCTCACAGGGGATGAGGCAACTGCCAATTGTCCCCGCACTTAGTTGCACTAGCAAAAGAACTATTTGTTTTTCAGGGACAGCCCAGATACCATACGGGATTTAACATCTCTGCCTTTCCTCATAAGCTTAATCTCTTCAACAACAAACAGGGGCGGACTGACCATTTGGAAATTCTGGCACTGCCCGAGGGCCCAGGGTCAGTAGGGGGCCCCATGAGATGCCCCTGGTACCTTTTTCATAGACTTTTTTGAGTTTGGGCAAGGGCACAGGGGCCCCATGATGCCCTATTGCCCGGGGGCCCCATGAGTTGTCAGTCCGCCCCTGCCAACAACGTTATGTTGTTTACTACCAACCCACTAACATCACTGTCTAACCTCCACACCATGCTCATTGTCTTTGTTAAAATGTCCAGCTTATATATTAGCAGGGGTGGACTGACAACTCATGGGGCCCCCGGGCAATAGGGGATCATGGGGCCCCTGTGCCCTTGCCCAAACTCAAAAAAGCCTATGAAAAAGGTACCAGGGGCATCTCATGGGGCCCCCTACTGACCCTTATTGGGGAGTGTACACAATGTGGGCTTCCACCCACTCACCAATCCTGATGATACTATGGCTCAAGGGATCCGGGATGTCTTGGAAGCTCCTGCAGAATCTGCAACCAGCACGGACTCTCGGCCTAGTGCCCTGTGACCATGGGATTCCAATGTAGCTGAGACAATGATGAGGCTCACATTTCAGACCTGTCATTTCTGCTGACAGGAAGCTGTAGACCGTGCTCTATTTACAAGTCCGTAGCTCACTCACCAACGAACCTGCTTCCAACAGGTCCCAAAACAGAGGGAACCCGCATGGCCCCAGAGTCACAGCCAGGGCAGTGACGGTGAGGCCACGCAGTTTCCCTCTGTTTTGGGACCTCTTAATCGAAGTGGTGGCGGTGTTGGTACTTGGGCGGTTCCAGGGCACCTCATGGTCGTGTACCCTTGTCTATGCAGACAGATGGATATGTGCCTGACCCCACTTGACTATCTTAACTGGAATATTACTGTGCCACCACATTTGGAATCCTATCCTAGGTTTTGGCTTTATTATATGAACCCTTTCATAATTTATACCAGTTTGTTGCTAGTTTTTCTTGCATGTGTCCTTTTTGAACCAGAATTGGTGACGTTATCATAGCCCTATCACTGGGGAGGCAGCTTTGGGGAGTGTGCCACTTGCCCCTTTGTTCTGTTGGGATCCCCTCATTGAATGGTCCCGCATGAGCAGGCCGGATGCCCCCCCCCCCCCTCATAGCTCTCGCACAGATGTCTGTAATGTAAGAAATCCTTTCATAACTCCTGAAGAAGTGATATTATCGCGAAACATGTCGAGTTATTACATCTACTAATACCAGAGTATCTTTTTTCAAATCGTTACCAAGACACAGTACATCTTCATTGTGGGACATAATAATACTACATGTATTTGTACTGAATATATGCTGCAGGAGTATATTCTCTACAGAGGATTTTACTAATTGTATGTTGTCTATGTATGTTAAATAAAGCAAATACTTTTATCTACCATTGTTGTAGTGCCTATAAAATCCACCAAGAGGTCTCTATCCTTTTTCCAAATAATCCAGAAATTAGTTTGCCATCAAGGCCTGCTCTCAAAATGCTTGGACAGTCAAAACCAATTATAAAGTACTTACCTGATGGCATCTGGTCCCAAGCTGACTAGCTAGTTTTGGTACATTTTCCACTTTTGATGGCCCTGCCCTGTGGTACAAAGATTCTTAGACAAAGTATACTGTATAATTTGCACACTATATGGCCAAACATTGAATAAAAATCCCTATGAAGCCTTATTGAATTGCAAACTCGATAACGTTGACAAATACATTTTTACCATTCTTTAAAAATCTATTCTCAGCTGCAAAAAAGACAATAGCAAAGGCCTGGAAGACCCAAACCCTCAGAATCTCTGGTCTAAACTATACCATCACAAACCATGGTCAATGAAACACTGACAGTCAAGCTCACAGATAAAATCACCATATATTGGAAGGTATAGGAACCCTGATGCTCCTCTCTCCAGACCTTTAATAGACACTTACTGATGCTCTTAACTGACTAGTGCACCCTGTTGGATGGCCTGGCAAGGGCCACATGGTTTATTACTCCCCCTGGCTATGTCCCTTCAACCTGCTGTTTTCTTCCCACCCACCTCCCCTGCTTCTTAACCTCTCTTTTCTGTTCTGGTATATTTTTTTATATCTTTGACTGAAACACTCTATTGTCATTTGAACGTTTATCTGCTCAAGTAGTTATGTTTTAAAAGATCTAGATTGTGGGATTACCATTGCTAATATCCATTTGTATTTGTATCATTATATTACAGCTACCTTATAATGTGTTTGTTGTGATATTGCTGCATTGCAGAATTGTACCACTCCTCTTTCCTGTAAACTCTATATTTGTTTTTCTTTGGAAAACTAATTAAAAAAAAACCTTTTGAGCAAAAAAAAAACTATATGCTGAAAGGTCCCTGCAAGACTTCAGGTAGCCTATGTCTTCTGACTGCCCCAATTTCAGCACTGCACCCTCCATCTATCTCTTTAGTATTCATCACTTCCTAGAGTGGTTTCTCTTTCAGGGGTCTTACAGCAGATTTTTTTTTAATTTTTAATTTTACATAACAGGGTCACTTTAAAAGCTCTTTAAAGCTCAAATTGTCACTAATGTTTCTCCAAAGGAATGTAAGCTGACTTGTTGCAGGTGACGAAGCTTTAGTAAAGATCAATCCTCCTGACGGGTATTCCAGGCCCAATGTCCCTCAGCATTAAACCTGCATTAGATGGAAATAGAAGTAAACTGAGCTCAATCCCCCATGGTCATGTACTAAGCACAGTCATGTCTGGATTACATATAATACCTACACAGTGGATGATCCTAAATGCTCTAGACTTCATAAGAGTTCAGACACCAGATCATCACATATACAGTCTAAGGTTCTGCCCCCCAAGAGGGTCAAGCGTGAAAAGTATGTAGCATAACTCACATATGAGTAATATAGTCACCGCAGAGCAAAACTCTAAAAAATGACAAGTCACCTTTTCACTGTTTCTTAATTCCTTTTAGTTTTAAAAGTAAAACGTAATGTATACATTTTTGTATTACCAGTAACATTCCTATTCAATGTGCTGTCAAAAAAACAAAAAGCGCTTAGTTGGGACTGTAGCAATAATTTAAGTCAATCTGCAATCCAAGGATTTCCAGACACTACAGAAGGTAACAGAAAAAGGCAAAAGGAAGCAATTTCTAAATGTATGCACTGTTTGTTTAGTGCCTATGTCATCAGCAAATAACTGAAAGTGCATAATATGACATGAAAAGCCCCTTTTATGCTTTCCCTAGACAGTAATGTCTCTAGCAAATTCTTACCTTAGCTCGCTTAGGGACCAGGGAGTACTGGTTTGGGGGGGGCACTTTCACACTTGGGCCAATAATTATAAGAAATCTTGGGTTGGTAGAGATACTTCACCATTCGGAGGTCAATCAGAACAAGACATTGATACATGCTGATCATTAGAATGCTCAATCAAATCACAATCTCTGTAAATCCCCAAAGAAAAGTAAATATTTCACCCTTGAAAGTGCAAATAACATAAACCTTTTCTATAGCCTTCCCCAAAACTCAAATCATACCCCTCATTCCCAATATATCAAAAATGTCCATAATGAAGTCCAAAATCCAAAATAGTCCACACTATCCAATCTTCCAACTGTGAAAAAAATGTTATATATCCGATTCTTCACTCCAATCCAAGATACCTCAAAGAAATAAACTAAATATAGTGCATTATCTTTCACAATATAATATTATGTGGTATCATGCAAAAACACTGGTGATGTAAACCATAATATAAACAATATTAAAAATCAACACGTGAAGTGAAATCCACACAACTCCACTAGTGATCTTGTGAAATAATCACTCCAATAAGTGAAATACAACAGATTCAAAGTATGTGATCAGTGAAAACGTGTACAAGACCAGATAAGTGCCATCACTCTGCGTTAGGATAACATACTATTACCCTCTTTCAGCTTGCACAGGCATTTCATAAATCCCCATATGCCAGATGGCTTTCCTTTAAAGGAATATGCAGATGGCTTTCCTCTTATGGGAGTATGCAGTGGGATCCCCCGTTCCTCATACAGCAATGGGCAGTGGGATCCCCGTTCCTCACAAGGCAGAGAAGAGCAAACTCAGTGGAGTATATGTATATAAATCACAAATTTATTATCCGCTTACAATTTCAGAAAAAAACGTCCATCCTATGCTGAGTCCATCCTATGCTGAGACAATATCCAAAATGGACGCGCTGCTCCTTCCGGTTTTGCGTCTGACGTCATGACCCTGACGCGTTTTGTCACTTCCGACTTTTTCTCAAGGGAATGATACCTGCTCCCCTTTGAGATCTGTGGTTGAAGAGTATGGACGAGGGAAGTCTTCCAGCTTGAACTCCTTTGAGGTTCTGAGATGTCATATGACTGAAAAACAAGTGATGCAAATGAAGCTGATGCTGAAAAATGTAAAGGTTTGTCACTGTACCACATTGTTTAGTAACACCCACATTTAACCGTATCCACCAATCAATTCAGCACCATGGCACACTTTGTGTGGTATACATTCTTTAACTTGTGTAAATCTATCTCTACTATGACAGGGCTAGTTGGTTGTGTTTGCCCCTCAGGCCGATGGTTCTCATTCCTTCTTTGGTAGTAACAACAAAATACAATTACTCTACAATGCACTGTACTGATTTATCTTTCTAGCATGGCCATCATTGCTACCTAACCTGTGTAAAAGGGAGGAGAAACTCCAACTTTACTAAGGAAAAAAGAAAGAGGCTCTCTTCAATGGCAGCTCAACCAGCAGCACATGCACACTTTCACTTCATCCCCAACTGCTACTGGTATATCCAGGCATGAGGGAGCTGTTGCTTGATTTCTGCATGCTCAGACCTAATGTTGTCACACAGGTGCAGGAATAAAGTCCTCCACCTGGTGTAAGCTCTAAGTCACTATTTAGAGCTACTACATGACTCCCTCACTTTGTTCTTGATGACCAAATGGAGCCACGGGAGGAGTGAAGGATATGTAAGTATGTGCAGGTGATAGGACTTGTAACTACATGAACCGCTAGCGTTGCTCATATGGTGAACACACGGTTTCACTTTAAGTAAACATATTGCAAGCATAAGCCAATATAAATGAGCATATGGTTAATGCATATGCAGAAGCTACCTTCAGTTGAAACCACATTATTGACCACTAGATACATTAATATAGGCTGCTGAGGAAACAGTCTTGACTTCTCCTGTAAAAGTCCAACTTGGTACTGCCTATTTTACCTCCACAGCCTCCCTAATGCTCAGTAAGGCTATATCACAAGCACAAATAAGAAAGCTTATGAGGAAGCATGACTAAGCTCTCTATAATTCAGCTGTTTGTATTTCCAAATTTATTTATCATTTTGGAATGCAGTTTTCATGGAAAGTTATGGTTGTATATGCTTTTTTTTTATTTGATCAGTTTGAACTGTCCAGGTTCTTGATAGATCTAGGACGGTGTTTCTCAACCTTTTTTCAGTCAAGGCACCCTTTAATATCTCCACACATTCCCGAGGCACCCAATTCTAAAATGTAAAGACCTAAAGTAATAGTTTTACATAATGCTGCAACATCCACATATGTAGGGCACCCAACATTGGAGTTGATTTATTCTAAAAAAGTGAATACACCTTTGTATATTGGTACTGACTAGTAATCCACCATTTCTCTTCTCCTTCACTCAGCTAAATGACCCCAGTGCTGATGGAGAGGGGCAAGCAAAGATGAGGTGCCTGACTTCCTCCTTATCAACCAATTACTTCATCGGCCAATGGCTGTCCCTCACAGTGCCCCAGGTTGTAAATGCTGTATTTGCTGGCTTGTTCACAATTTTTTGGCAATTGGGGCAATTTTTAGGCATTTTGCCAAGACACCCCTGAAGAACCCAGTAGGCATCCCACCTGATCGTTATTGTTTGTCTGGGTGCTGAATAAGTGTCCAAGCAGTTTTTTACTCTATATTTTCAGAGAAAACATTCTCTCCACTCTACCTATTGAATGTTTACTCTATTTTTTATGATGGGAAATGCAATGGAAAGTGGGTGGATGGGAACATAAAAAAGGTGAATGGGAACTCAAGGTAAATAGTAAAACAAGGTGTGTGTGGAAACAGATCTACAAACTCTTTCATGGAGATCTTGTTGCTGGAGTCCTCAGGAGACATTCAGAGCCTACAAGACTTTTTATTCTTGAGTGGACTGACCCTTTCCATTTCTACATTAGTTATCTTTTCCTTTATGTTACAATGTCTTTTAGCAATGTGTTGATAAACTACCAATAGAACACAAGTATGGCCTTTTTCTCCACTGATTTCCATGTGTGTGTTAAACCCCTAGCCACAGCAGTCCATAAGGACCTAGATATGAAAGACTTTGACATAAAAGGAGTTGAATATAAAATTATTTTCACATGATATACTGTTACTGTTAACTAATCCCCAGCCGCTCTACACCAAACATACATCGTGAATCAGATCAATTCTGCTTTTAAATTTAATGATCATAAATCAGGAGCTCTACCATTTCATGTTGACATATACTTGAAGCTCTACAGGAGAATATCCTTTTAGAAAAGATAGTTTTTATATCATCACACATTACACTTAAAAACCCAGCTTTATACTATAGCTCAAGATGTTGAAAAGATTTACAGAAAAGGAACACATTTTCAATTTGTGAGTTTGGCTCACGTTTTTTTTTATTTAACAGTTTAAAGTTTTAGTAAAAGTAATTCGGCATACAAACAAAGCAGCGTACAGTCATGCCCAAAAGTATCAGCACCCCTGCATTTCTGTCAGATAATGCACCACTTCGCCCAGAAAATTGTTTCAGTTAAAAATGTTTAGGCATTCTCATGTTTATTTCTTTTGTTTGTATTGGTATAACACAAAAAAAGTGGAGAAACAAAAAACCAAATCTGACACATTCCATACAAAAACCCAAAAATGGACTGGTTTAAAATTATTGGCACCCTCAATTTAATATTTGGTAGCACAAACCCTTGGAAGATGTAACTGAAATCAATCACTTTCTGTAATAATCAATGGGTTTCTTACACCTCTCTACTGGAATTTTGGACCACTCTTCTTTCACCAACTGCTCCAGGTCTTTCAGATTGGAAGGGTTCCTTTTCCCAACTGCTGTTTTGAGATCTCTGCACAGGTGCTCTATGGGATTGAGATCTGGACTCTTTGCTGCCCAGTTCAGTACTCTCCAGCATTTTGTCTGAAACCATTTCTGGGGGCTTTTCGATGTGTGCTTTGGGTCATTGTCCTGCTATAAGACCCCTGACCTCTGACGGAGACCCAACTTTCTGGCACTGGGCCCTACATTGCACCCCAGAATTCTTTGGTAGTCTTCAGATTTTATTATGCCTTCTTGACAATGCTGTACACAGTGGCCACAGGAACATTAATATCTATGGAGATGGACTTGTAATTCTGAGATTTTCCATGCTTTTCCATAATTTTTTGTTCTCAAATCTCAAAAAGACAATTCTTTGCTGCTCTTTCTCTTCTCTATGCTCCATGTGGCACACAGAGACATACAACAGAGAGGTAAATCAGTTTTTCACCATTTTAACTGGTTGCCAGTATAATTTCTATATTGCCAGCACCTGTTAATTGATAAAGGTGAGTTTAATTACAAATTACAGGAGCATCAAAAACTTGGAATAAAATTATTTCTTACAATTTCTAGAAGGTGGTAATAATTTTGTCCAGTCCATTTTAGAGGTTTTGCATGGAATGAGTCGGATGTGGCTTTTTGTTTCGCCACTTTTTTGTGTCACACCAATACAAACAAAAGAAATAAACATGTTAATTGAAACAATTTTCTGGGCGGAGTGGTACATTATCTGACAGATATGCAGGGGTGCTGATATTTTTGGCCATGACTGTATATCAGTTGAACAATTCAATGAGATGCATATAAAGATTCAGCAGTCGCATCCAGAAGTTAACCAATATGAAGAAGACAAAAAAAAAAATAAGAGGGGGGATCAAAATCATAGGATTGAAAACAAGACGCCTATTGTATACCATACTGAGTACTACTATTCAGGATATAAATACATACTCTTTGCTGACACCCATTTGGCATGCTACCTATAATGCGGCTTGTAGGTGTTAGTTTTATTTTTTATGTTATATTGTTTTGGACTTACTGTGTTGTAGCATCAAAGCTTCTATAGTCATTACTATTACTTTCAATAACTTCCAACCTTTGGCCCATACTATACCGTATGTGTTCACTTGTTAGTGAGCTAAACTGTAGTTATATTATGTACAGGGTATCTTATATAGATTGGCCTGTCCTATGGGTGGTGCCTCTTTGGGATCCTTGCAGTAGCCTTGTGAAATTTGGAGGTGTGGATACCATTAATCTGAAGACCCTCTGTTTGATCGTGGTCTTAATATCTTTCTTTCTGTGGACATCTATATTGAAACGAGCTATACTGATACACGCAACAATAGTAAGTTTACTTATGTTTGGAGGTATTTGCATACAATGATCTGTAGTGTTTTATATTTATTTACAACCTGCAATATACATTGTCATTTTTATTATATGTATTATTGATATGACATTATTGTATTGTAGTACCACTATACCATTATTTTCCCCTGAGGAAGGAACTTGCTTCTGAAACATGTTGGGAGTTATGGGAAGAATACACCACTGCCAATCAAGACATGTATCTACATTGTTGTATCCATAATCCATTTGGGTATATGTTGGCTCATTTAATTGGTGTTTTACGCTATATTTTATCTAGCTTTACTGGCCGTTTGGCCATTTTTTTGTTATTCCAAATAAAGATTGACTATTGGTCTTTTAACATATTGTATGGTTTATACTTTTATGCCCTCAAAGTCCCATGGGGTTTCTCTGACCTTCTGGTCGTATCTTTTCTGTACTATCAAATTCCTTGGGCATTTCCTGCTTTCATAGGTCAATTTATTGGGAGGTAGGACAGCATTAACTGATGAGCATCATGCAGATAGAGTGCGTGGGGGCAGAGGACTCCCAGTACATGAGGATTTCCCTCCTTGCATAGAAAGAAGTATAAAAAAAAACATCTTAACATGTATACCTATTTCCATACCATCATGTACACACAGGATAAATATTACAGATCTAACCCCAGAGTCAAATTGTAGTGTTGATAGCATTGACCTCAGCAGCTCATACTGGGTGAATAAGTGGGCAAGCCCACACCACATGGAGAAAGGTACCCACCGATGTTTGACAACTCAAGCACAGAGGGCTACAGGGTCAGGTACATGGCAGCCAGGCATTGCAAGTTATAATATGCCCTTTGTAAGAATTTGAGTTGAATAAATCTATCTTTGGCAGATATCATTTGAGTGATATAAATTTGCACACAGTCGTCCCTTCGCTCCTCATTGGGATTGGGTATAGCTGTCTTCCATTCATCAATTTAGAGGCATACACTTTAGAGAGTTGAATATAATAAGAGGACAACAGCTTCCCCGTCACATTTGAGTTGAGTAATCATTCAAAGATTAGACTTTAGGGTAGGCGGCTCAGGAAATAGCACAGAAGCAGCATGTCACAGCTTCAAGAACCTAAAAAACATCCAATTAGGTAGACGGTAAGTGAGTCCTAAGCCTCTTAAACCTCCATTGGACACTTTTATTCCTGTAAATGCAATACTTTATTTATGCAATTTTAATAATTGGTTTGACACTATGGGAGCTTCACGCTCTTGATGTCGCATGGTATGGTCCGAGTGGAGGAGGAGAGAAGGATTTAACCCTTTTGGGAGAAGATCATAGAATTGGTGGACATCGCACCAGCATAACTACAACCTACAGGTTGAGGATTCAAATTGAGCGCTTACAGACCTGACTTTCATAGGAGGTCAAATAATTGTGGTGAGTGCGGTTGTAGAGAGGGAGCACGAGTGGAGACACTGATTTGATTACATTGATTCAGAGCGAAGTGCATGTTCACTGAAGCACCATGAACACCAGAAACTGTTTAATTTCTATTGTGGAAGGGGCATTATAGTCCCATTGAATTATTTAACACTTTATGGTTTTTGGACTTATTTATATGTAGATCACATGTATTTTAATTGATGTATGTATCCCTTGTATATATGGTATACAACAAAGCCTACACCACACAGTGGTGGTGGGGGGGAGGGATGTATTATAGCACTCAGATATCCATAAAGATTTTTTTCACATTTTTCACATTCTTGGGAAGGCAGCCCTACACAATAAATTTATACTATACTTGAGAGTTGTTATATCCCGGGCTGCCCAGATATGAGAATGTGGCATCTGTCTAAAGTGGGGAAGGGTAGGATTACTCCAGAGAGGAGTATGCGGAGAGAAAGTATGAGGGATATGGTATTTCAGCCTAGGCCATATCAATAGTGTGATTCGCATCAGGAGAGTTACAACAGGGTTGGAGCATGCTCTTCTGAACGGTAAGCTGCTAAGGGCAACATATGATTCTAGAAGAGCTGCCTCTAGAGTCACTGCAGGGTTGTGAGTGGGTTGGGAGAATCAACAGCAAAGTATCACCAAAATGGCCACCTAGTAATAGAGTAGAAAATTAGGGAGGGCTTGGTTGACCAGTTTACCATAATTCCACTTCCTTAAACTGAACCTCTCCAAAACTGAGTTTCTTGTATTCCCCCCAGCCCAGACACCACCCCCCATTGACTTCTCCGTCACATCCAACAACGCCACCATCAAACCCGCCCCGCAGGCCAGGGTACTTGGTGTCATTCTGGACTCCAACCTATCCTTCCAGCCCCAAGTACAATCTTTAACAAACTCATGCAGACTCCACCTCCGCAACATCGCCAAAATACGCACGTTCCTAACCCCAGAAACCACTAAACAGCTCATCCACTCCCTCATCATATCACGACTCGACTACTGCAACTCCCTCCTCACTGGCCTGCCTCGCCACTGGCTATCCCCGCTTCAGTTGATCCTGAATACGGCTGCCAGACTCATTCACCTTTCCAACCGCTCCATCTCCGCCACCCCTCTCTGCCAATCCCTCCACTGGCTTCCGATTGCACAACGGATCAAATTCAAAATCCTAACACTGATGTACAAAGCTGTCCACCATACTGCCCCGAACTACATCACTGACCTAATATCCAAGTACCGCCCAACACGCACACTCTGCTCCTCACAAGACCTCCTTCTCTCTAGTTCCCTGGTCTCCTCCTCCCATGCCCGCCTCCAGGACTTCTCCAGGGTGTCACCCATCCTCTGGAACTCCCTGCCCCAACCCATCAGATTATCACCTACTCTCCTCTCCTTTAGGCGCACCCTGAAAACCCATCTCTTCAGGGAAGCCTACCCCACCCCCTGCTAACCTGCCGACCTCCTCCACTCTTCCTACCACTACATCCCCCACAGCTATCTCCTCCTGTACCACTATCCCCTCCCTCCTAGATTGTAAGCTCGAAAGAGCAGGGCCCTCGATCCCCTCATGTTTTGCATTGTATTGGTATTGTTCTGTCACATGTTCTGTCCCCCTTTGTAATGTACAGCGCTGAGCGAACCATTGGCGCTTTATAAATACTGTATAATAATAATAATAATTTAAAATTGATTCAGCTCCCAAGACTTTTCAACCCTAAATTGCAACTAAAGTATCTGTCTGTGCTCTTAAATACTTGAGTCTTTAGGATCTATATGGTCTTATCACAAAAGTACATTTTCTAAATCAGTTATCTGATCAAGGCAAGATGCACAGTTATATTGTTAATATTGATCAATAAAGACCAATGTTCATCAGTTTTAACTTCTAAGATCAAGGGCAACCTTTGGAGCTATTAGTACTATGCAACACATTTGATATCAATGATATATTGTTTTTCTCTGCTTCCAAATTTTTATATACAGAATCTTCTATAATAGCTCTACATTATTTAAAGCAAACCTTTCTCTTGATTAATTTTAATAAACCTCTTCAAGAACCTTAAATCAGATATCAAGAGACCTGTTTAGTCTCTAGAGCAGTGCTTCTCAACCTTTTTTCAGTCAAGGCACCCTTAAAAGTTATGGACAGTCCTGAGTCACCCTTTAAAATTATGAACAGTCTTGAGGCACCCCATTCTAAAATGCGGTGCCTCAAGAGTGTCCATAATTTTAAAAGGGCACCCCATTCTAAATGTGAAAAGTTTTATATAACGCAGCAACATCCACACATGTAGGACACCTAATATTAGAGGTGATTTATTCTTCCAAAGCAAATACACTTTTTTGCACACTGGTACTGACTAGTATTCTAGTGTTTCTCTTCTCCCTCAGTTTTTCTCCACCACTGAGCTAATGTGACCCCAGCACTGATGGAGAGGGGCAGGGGAGGGTCAAACTAGGATGCTGTGCAGGCAGCTGACATCCTCCTTATCAACTAATGATGTCATTGGTTGTCAGGATGCTGGTAGCTAGAAGGTCGTAATGGTGTACAATGAAAACCCGTGACTTTGTGTAACTAAAAGGCAGGCTTGTATACAAGTTTTGGACAATTTTTAGACATTCTGCCAAGGAATCCCTGAAGAAACCTCAAGCCATCCCAGGGTGCCTGGGCACCCTGGTTGAGAAAGGCTGCTCTAGAGCACTGTGGGAGCCTTCTAATTAGGACTCTCAATACAGGAATATGTTGTGCCTCTCTGACCAATAACACAATTTAAAGGGAGGTGACAAAACTCCAGCAGATGAAGTTATAGGGTAATATTCAAATGCTTGCCAGGATATGATTATCTGTGCTGCCAAAATGCCTGCAGTTTACAGTGCTCAATAACTTAAGCTGGCAGTTACAAATACAACTTAATGAGTCAATTTTCGCCATATAAAGTTCCAGTTAAACAGAGAGAATCTGAAAGTCAGCAGCTCCTTTTGTTCTGTTCAAACTTACTGTGCTTCTAGCCCAATAGCGCAATGAAAGTGGAGGTGAAAAAGCTTCAACAAATGAAACTATAGGATCCTTGCCAGGTTTTTCTTATCTGCTTTGCTGATGGAAATCTGCAGTCTACAATGCTCAATAGCTTGAGTTGAAGTTTACATGTACAACCTACTGATTCAGAAATCTTCATATGAAGTTCCAATCAGAGAGTCTGAAAACAGTTAATTTCAGCGGCCTGTTTCTAGTGAGGAAAACTAAACAAAAATTGCTCTGAATTTTCGTCTATTGATGAAACTATGATGAAAAGCAATTCCAATTTTCGGCACCGAACGAAAACGAAGCAAAAATGTGGGGGAAGGACGTTTTACTTATAGAGATTTTATATATAACGGCTAAATCTGTTTCTGTTCAAACTTTAGTACCATAAATAATAACATATTATTAGATTTTACTCCAGGAGTATATAATGAGTTTGGAAATTTTAGAGAAATGCTTAAATAATGCATTATAATTTAACAAAACCCATTAGATTTTAGTTGACTAAAATGATTTTAGTCAACTAAAATGTACATGGAGATTTTAGTCAACTAAAATGTATTATATTTAGCTGACTAAAACGTACTGCAGATTTTAGTCAACGAAAAAACGACTAAAACAAAAACAATTCAGATGACTGAAATATGACAAAAACTAAACTGGCATTTTAGTCAAAAGACTATGACTAAAACTAAATCAAATTTGATGTCAAAATGAACACTGTCTGAAAATCAGCAGCTCCTTTTGTGCTCTCTCTTTAGAAACCCCATAGTGCTCTGTGAATCCTATGTCACAAGTCTATCCTTCGCCCATTATTGTTCACAGTAAAAAAAGTAAATGTAGCCAGGGAGGTGACCTGGCTAAAGTGCTTAACTACAGCAGAGAAAGTCAAATAATCACCTGATTGCCACCACTATTTAAATCTCTGGACTAGCTAAATTACAAATTCCCATAGATTTATACCATCTGTATTTTGCTGTTTTCCTGGAATTCAGCTTTAACAAATGTATAGTTACCTTAATGGGTGGTTACCCGTTATATGCAAGAAAGTGCATTTTAGATTTTTCAGAAACATGTCCAATCCCCCAGTGCTTTATCTAGGAACACTGTACATGCTGGCTGTCAAAACAATTTGGGATTCTGTTGTGCAGACAACACAGCAGAGACTATCATCTCTTTCACAGGCAGCAATACACTCAGACTTCAATAAAGTGTATGTCTCAAACCTTCCAAGATTCTGCAGTTCGTTTCTAGGCATTTCAAAGGCGGTAAATTCATTACTGTGAAGAATCTGCAGCATATTTTAATGGACAAATTATTTTAAACTAAACATTCACCATCTGTTCCCCTTTTAATAATGAATGCAAACAGAATGTTTCTGAGGATGGCGCTGGTGAAATGAAAGGAAAACAGAAAGTATGAAATTCAAGAATTAAATGTTTCAGTCCATGGAAATAAATCAGCTGGAGGTTTTAGTTAATTAAAGGAGAACTCCAGGAAAAAAAGTAAAAACTCAAATTGAAACAAAACGAAATTATGTTCCATAAAGTTGGGGGCCTGTATCAAGAAATGAAGCTCATCCGTTGCCTTTGCACAAAGGCTTTAAAAGTGAATGTGAAGCCAAAGCTTGGATGGAAAACCTCTTTCATGTTATTAGGCTTCATGTACAAGAGCAGCTGCTAAACTCGACTTTAGGAGCTTTTGGCATTTTTTTTCCAAAGCTTCTAAACTCAACTCCATAAAAGCCTGTGTCCATGTACACATAGGCTTCTAGCAGAGTTTAGGAGCTGCCATGTTTGGGTGAGGTTAAACCTCCCTCTCCTGTACGCGGAAGAATCGCGTTCAGGATAGGAACATTTTGACCGCCGACCAGGGGAAAATGTAAAATGCTGCAAAACCACGGCAAAATTGGGAAAAATTGGGAGCTTTTGGCATTTTTTTGCCGAAGATCCTAAACTCAACTCCATAAAAGCCTGTGTCCATGTACACATAGGCTTCTAGCAGACTTTAGGAGCTGCCATGTTTAGGTGAGGTTAAACCTCCCTCTCCTGAACGCGGAAGAATCGCGTTCAGGATAGGAACATTTTGACCGCCGGCCACATTTTTCAGCATTTTTGCCGTGATTTATTTGCGTTTTCCCAATGCAGGTGCTCAGGGTAGGCTCATGTACACAGAGCCTTATTTTTTTTTTTCCTTTGTCCCATTGTGGAGATTTCCCTTTACTTCCTGTCCTGGGGAAGCAACAGGAAATGGAAGCAAATATCTCCAAAGTGAACAATTTTAAAATGGAACTAGAAGGAGGAGTGGCTTTCCAGTCCTCCCTCTTTGGCATCCTCTTCTCTGTACTGGGTTTTGGCCATTTTTATTGGCCAGTGCAGCATGACATCACTCCTGTACATGCACAAGAGCTAGTCATTCCGACAAACACAGGATCGGCCCGGCCGCTGTAAGATGACTTGCTCATGCACAATTAATTTTGCAGACCAGGATAGCTATGAGCTATAGGTATGTTTTATTAAGAGACATTGCAGGTCACTATGTATCATAGCAGAACTTTAGTTCCACTGTAAACGTGTGTCACTGCAACAGGTCTCCCTATTGGAAGGCTTACCCTCACTTCCTCTGGTGGCAGTTCTCAGTTTGGTTCCCTCATGGAGATGGGATTGCAGGCCTCACCCGCCCCCTGAAACATCGTTCCATAGATAAAACCATTAAAAAAAACACTTAAGTTAGTGCTTGGCATAAAAATGGCACTTTATTGGCTTACATGTAACTTATACAAAATAATATCCTCAATTAATTTCTTTAGGGCTTGTTTACAATTACTTCAAAATGTGGCATTGGACATGTTTTTTAAAGCACTCTGCCAATGAAAGGTCCTGTCACTAAATAGAATGGTAGGATTACAGTCCTACGGCTTGCCTAACACACCGCCACACACCACTCATCCACAATGGGGCTACTTGATCCGTAGTGAGGCTAGCATTGGAGACATGCATGGAGACCCAATGCTACACAGAAGGCCAGGACCGGGCATATCGTAACTACCTGATGTGGTGAGCAATATCATATCCAACCTGGGCTGTATTCACACTGAGAGCTGGTCCTGGGACTGTGTTTGCCCTGGGAAGCCCTCACATGGGGCGAGTCACCCTTGCCTGCAGTCCATGTATTATTATTATTATTATTATTCTTATTATACAGTATTTATAAAGCGCCAATAGTTTGCTCAGCGCTGTACATTACAAAGGGGGACAGAACATGTGACAGAACAATACCAATACAATGCAAAACATGAGGGGATCGAGGGCCCTGCTCTTTGGAGCTTACAATCTAGGAGGGAGGGGATGGTGGCACAGGAGGAGATAGCTGTGGGGGATGGAGTGGTAGGAAGAGTGGAGGAGGTCGGCAAGTTAGCAGAGGGTGGGGTAGGCTTCCCTGAAGAGATGGGTTTTCAGGGTGCACCTAAGGGAGAGGAGAGTAGGTGATAATCTGATGGGTTGGGGCAGGGAGTTCCAGAGGATGGGTGACACCCTGGAGAAGTCCTGGAGGTGGGCATGGGAGGAGGAGACCAGGGAACTAGAGAGATGGAGGTCTTGTGAGGAGCGGAGTGTGCATGCTGGGCGGTACTTGGATATTAGGTTAGTGATGTAGTTCGGAGCAGTATGGTGGACAGCTTTGTACGTCAGTGTTAGGATTTTGAATTTGATCCGTTGCGCATGTATGGATGTTTTATGTGTTGCTCCATGACTCTATAACATTGCAGCCCAATCCCCTATTTGGCTCCCGTGTCAGCGCTGTCTGTTACACTGCTGCAGGGGATATGGTTCTGCCACTATCTCCAATTTTGCAATTCAGCACTACATGTGCTTTGCCCTGTCTACTTCCATTGCTGACAGGGGGACTGCTCCTAGTGGTACCTCCAATATCACTGTTATAGTATGACATTAGCCAATATACTGTGAATGACAGACTTTCTGGCTACAGTGGATTTAACCTCCCTAGCGGTCTGATTATGTCCATATTTCTGTGCTCAAAGCGGTACATTTTTTTGCATGGAAATATGTATTTTTTTATTGTAGGCCTGTAATTTTTAGGAATAACTCACTGAAATCTGTCCGAACAAGAGTCTAGTAAACATTAAGGATATGATAAAACTTGAAACACAAAATCATAAATTATAATTTAATAAATAATCATAAAAAATAATAATAATATAATAATAATAAATTTAATTCAATAATATAATCAAACCAAAAACACTGAAGTTTGAAATATAGCACCAAGTTCGCACATCACTGAGCAAAGCCGCAAAATCGTTTTCAGTGTCTGATGACGAATTTCCCCACAAATCATTGTCACTCAATTCTGCAAGTGGTTCTGATTTACTATCGCTGTTCTCTAGCTGGTCCAAAACCGCTTTTGACCTAATGGGACGCTTTTTGGACGCCATGGACGTTTCTCAGTTTCCAGGCAGAAAGAACAGTAAAAATGCAGGCAGGGCACAGGACAAAGCACTCGGGACAAATGTATGTGAAATGCTTTGATACAGTAATGTTTTACTATGTGATTTTAGTGATTTTAGTGAATGTCACTTTTTGACATTTTTAAATTTCCCGCTGTTCCGTCCCCCGTACGTCCCGACGCTTGCAGGGGACGGAACCCAGAAGACAGATGCTGGCATCGGCCGGAGGACATTGCCGGGGACACTGCAGGAGGGACATCGCGGGAGTGCAGGACAAGGTAAGTGATCGAGGGATCGCGGAGCAGCGCCGCATGGTGTTCCCGAGTGTAGCTCGGGGTTACCGCTTGTGGTATTGAAACTTTACCCCAAGCTACACTCAGGGATACCTCCAGGGAGGCTACTACAAGGATGTTTTTTTAGTATATCATACTTACCATGGATCTGCACCTCCATTGATAGTTGTCATGGACAGCGATACCAGCAATCTAATTACTCATAATTAGCTATGGAGTTGCTCATATAAATAGGTGTTATTCCCTCATATTGTTTTTAATGTACTTACTGGTATTGGGCAACTTTATAGTATCTTGTCTTTCATTTAGCTATGATATGCATATCTGTCCCTGTATGTGTGTGTGGTATGCCTGAGGCCCTGGCTGTTTTTTATTGGTCATGACAATGTTGTCATCTGTTTTAATGGTGTTGGGTGAAAGGGGAACTATTGTTGGTTTGTTTTGATATTTTTAATAAAGATTGTTACAGTTGACTGGCTCAAGCTGCAGCTTTGTCCTCTTTTGGGACCTCTTTTTTGGTGAATCTCTCACATATTGTACTTTTGGACATATATTGTGGTCCTGAGGACACCACCCCTTATTTTTTGGGGTGAATCAGTAGCCAGCAGTATACATGTACTCCACCAGCAGTGGTTCCTGTTTTGTTTTATCTTTATAGTAAGATTACAGTCCTGTTGACACCTTGCATTCACTTTGCTTCCAAAATTATACCCCATGTTGCTTTCTTGGTGCTTCAAAGAGTCTCCAAAGCCTCCATAGAAGTCTGACAAAGCTTACTAACAGCACCTGCAATTCTTGAGAGGCTTTTATTCAATTTAGCAGGTTTTGTAGGTATAGCAGGTATGTGATATCCCAGGATGCACTGGGAAACCAACAAGCTAACCAAAAAGACATCATCAGAAGTCACTTCCAGTCCATATGTATGTATTCCGGAAGTGTCAGGTGCAGATGTCACATCTGGTGTGCAGCAAGGAGCTGCAGGAGAGTGAGCAGGGTACAGACCAGAGCAGAGCAACTGGCAGACGGCGCATGTGGTGCAACATGGGAATGCTGCAGTAGTAGGTGAGTGGGGACAGGAGAGAGAGGACTGAGCACCAGAGGATCAGCAGAGCTGGAGGACCAGAGCAGGAGAAACTGGCAGATGTCACACGTGGTGCACAGCGTGGGAGCAATATAGCAGGAGATGAGTGGGCACCAGAGAGAGAGGAGGATAAGCAAACTAGAGGATCAGCAAAGCTAGGGGTAACTACTAAGCGGGGGGGATAAGCAGAACTGGGGGTTACTACTGAGTAGGGGATCAGCAAAGCTGGGGGTACTACTGAGCAGGGGATCCACTGAGCAAAGGTACTAATAATGTGTGAATAAACCACACACCCTCCCAGGGGCGGACTGACAACTCATGGGGCCCCCGGGCAATAGGGGATCATGGGGCCCCTGTGTCCTTGCTCAAACTCAAAAAAGCCTATGCAAAAGGTACCAGGGGCATCTCATGGGGCCCCCTACTGACCCCGGGCCCTCGAGCACTGCCCAAATTTCCAAATGGTCAGTCCGCCCCTGCACCCTCCTATAATAAATAATCAATATCAACAGTGCACCCTTGCTGCCACGATAACTCTCCCACCCTGGAAGTCCAAAATCAAAGTGTGCTCAATAGCGTCCAACAAAGTCTCAATATATTCCCATGCAAACTAATGACATCTTTGTGCTTCTTAACGACTTTCAGTATTCTTCAAGGAAAATTCCTCCTCTTCCTCTTGTTACCTCAAGGAAATAAACTACAAATAGTGCATTATCCTCAAAACATAATGCAATAAAATTATAATATTCACATCATAGTGTTCGAAACATGCCCCAAATAATCAAGTGTCCATCCAGTGACCTCAATTCCTACTCTTACCCTCATTAGATGAATAACTTGCTTTATATAAATTGTTGACTAGTGAGATCTTTCTTCACAGATTCTTCCCTATAAAACCAGACCCTCCAAGAGATGTAAATCAAATATAGTGTAGTATTGTCAACACATAATCATCATATCATGTGAATCGGTGCTTTGACACTCCACACTAGTGATCACCAAACAGTGAAACAGTCGAGTGATCCAACACCTGTCAATCCATGCACCTTACCAGAATGACAGGGAACAGAGGCTTTGATCAAATAGACTCTTGCTTCAAACACTGTGGCTTTCAATGCTCCAACGACAATGATAGTATATATCCAGAAAAAGAATAAGCAATCATCATGTACCAACTTTAAAAGCTCTTACTTTATTAATAAAAAAGCGCTTACATATGCAAACATCACCGTTTGTATCTTTCCTTACACTGGATCTCTGAGAATGCCCACTAACCCTGAGGATGTGCATGCGCACGAAACACGTTGGGTGGAGCCTTACGTGCTGACGTCACGCCGCCGCGACCGGAGCTCGTAGCGGTGGCCATCTTGGTATGTGTTTTATACACAAATGAATTGTATATCCACATGGATTGTTTTATAAGGTTTTTTAATAAATACTACACTATATACCGAACCTTGGGATTTGTGGTGAGCAATTCCCCCTAGGAGGATTCCTCTTTCAGTTTGATGTTCTAAGTTTATTCACTGGAGAAGTTGGGTCTGCACATATGGCTCTCTGAGATCTTCTATGGGATCAGCACAAATGCTACTATACCAGTAGCATTCTGGTGATTATGGATTATAATTATTGGATTATGAGCACCTTTTGAATATCTCACCTGGTATTGCTGTACCTTGTAGTACCACGGATTCCTTCACTGGATGATGAACACTATTATATCTATCATATTGGTGTTGCTATGATTTGTAGTACCACGGACATTTTATGAATATATCTATTGGGGTAGCACAGTGGCTAAATGGTTAGCACTTCCACCTAGCAGCACTAGAGTCGTTGGTTCAAATCCCAGCCATAGCACCACCTGCCTGGAGTTTGCATGTTCTCCCTGTGCCTGTGTGGGTTTCCTCTCACACTCCAAACACATGCTGGTAGGTTAATTGGATCCTGTCTAAATTGGCCCTAGTATGTGTATGAATGTAAGTTAGGGACCTTAGATTGTACACTCCTTGAGGGTTAGGAACTGATGTGAATGTATAATATATATATATGTAAAGCACTGCATAAATTGACAGTGCTATATAAGTACCTGAAATAAATAAATCTCATTGGTATTACTGTGATTTGTAGTACCACAGACATTTTATATTTTTTATTTTGTTTAATATTTGAATGGTTATATGTGCAGTACATTAAGATTTTGTTGCATGGTTTATTATAATCAGGTGTTCACATTTTTCACCATAAACACTTTATGACGGTGCGCTGCACTTCCACCTGTATTAGTCATTGTGGGTTTTGTTACCTTTGCCCTTTTTTGTGCCAGCAGCTCTGAATACTCAGCGCTCGCCACACATTTTGCATTTCAGGAATAAAAATTTGAAAAAAAGGGTTTCCAAAACTAAAAATATGATGCCTACATATAGTTTTTGAAGTAGCTCTTTTTGTCTCAGTGACATTGGTGACCAGGACAAATAAAGAGAGTGAATCTCTCCAATGGGGACACAGGCAGTTATAACATTTTGAAAAAAGTGTTTTCAAAACTAAAAATATGTTGCCTTCACACACTTTAATTCAACTCCTCTTGGGGCCGCTTGGTGCTCCTGGCTCCTCCTCCTGCTGAATGCCCTAATTGCAAACTCCTTGCTATGGGAGCATTCATGCATGCTCGCTCCAGAGCCAGCTCTGTGTGACCATTGACACACAGAGCATGGCTTGGCCCCCATTCTACTCTTTCCTCACTGGCTGTGATTGACAGCTGTCTCTGAGCAAATGAGGAGGGAGAGACAGGAGAGAGCCACTGCTCTCATGCACATTGCTGGAATTAAATTTTATCTTGTGCTACCTACTGGTGAAATTTTTCTATTGTAGCTCTTCCATTCACATAATGTTCTATGACTACTTGCCTTGAAGAAAGACTTTCATCCTCCAAGCAAAAGCAAATCTCAGCACATGAGAAACCTATTATAAAATACAGGAAAGAAGCCTCCTCCCTATTTCCCATATACAGGAATTCATATTAATTTTAGAATTAGCACATTTTAAACAGAGATGGGGAAAATGGGCATCCCCTTTAGGTACTAAATATATGCCAACGGTTTTCATATTTCATCAAGTGTACCAAATGGGGGAACTGAAGATTCTGAAAAACATCCATAAATGTGAATCCAGTATAGATGCATGGATGGTGAGAGCAATCAATCATGCCGTGCACACTTGCCCGGAATTTCAATCATGAGAAAATTTGAATGGTCATATATCTCCGATGACATGTTGTGGAGTTAAATCATAATGAGTTTCAGAAAAAAATATATCAGGCATGAAGCATGTTAACCATTTTCCAGTGAGAGTGATCCATGTATGAGAAGACATCATTTATTTATGTGGCATGCTAAAAGCACATTATGTTATACAAGACTCCAGTATAACAGTAAATAATGCGCATGCACAACAAAGGAAGTTGAGAGCATTTCACCTGAGTACACATTCCACAAGCCCACTTCCAGTATATAGAATTAATCACAAGAAAATAAGTGAGTAGGGTACAATTAGTTCTGTATTGTAAACAGGGGCGGACTGACCATTTGGAAACTTGGGCACTGCCCGAGGGCCCGGGTCAGTAGGGGGCCCCATGAGATGCCCCTGCTACCTTTTTCATAGGCTTTTCTGAGTTTGGGCAAGGGCACAGGGGCCCCATGATCCCCTAATGCCCGCCGGCCCTATAAGTTGTCAGTCCGCCCCTGATTGTAAATACTGTATTTTAAAGATCCAATTGCCACGAAATGCTTTAAAGCGATTCTAAAGTTTCATTTTTTTTTTGTTTTGGAAAATAACAAACATGTCTATGCTTACCTGCTGTGTGCAGTGGTTTTGCTCAGAGCAGCCTGGATTCTCCTCTTCTTGGGTCCCCCGGAGGCCCTCTTGGCTCCTCCTGTCTATCGGGTGCCCCCCACAGCAAGCAGCTGTCAAGGTCCTACCTTTTCCCAGAGGTTATGTTTCTCCATGTGCTGGCATCCATGTTGGATTTCTGCCGAGCATGATGGGAATCTTTTATGCCTTCTGGACTCTGAGGTCCATCCCCCAGAGGGGTGTGGCTGATTACATATAAGCCTGTGGTCCGCACATGCCCTTTGCACTTGTGTCTTGTGTCTTGGTGTTGCTATAACTCTGTTCTGACTCTCATGACTCTCCTGGAATCTACCTCGGCTTGTGACCTGACCATTCTTTGTGTTCTCCTTTGATCTGACCCTCCATTGCTGAACTTGGCCCGTGACCCGTGATTCTCGTCTGCTGTCCTGTACCGTTTTGTCCCGTTGTTGTCGACCCGACCTGCCCGACTACTCTATTGTCTTTTCCACCAACTCACGCCATTGGCGGCGGACATTACCATAACCGAGGTGTCTCGGGGGCCGCGACCTGGTTCCTGGCTGCGTCAAGTCCATCCCCACCATCAGGGGCCCTGGTGAAGGGCAGCCTGGGACTTAGACTCCACGCCCTGGGGGACTTCGGTCTGTGGGTGGTGGTTGTCGCCAGCCAGTGCGTTATTGTTATTAGGCCTGCCTGTCCGTTCCTCAGCTCCTGCCCTGACAGCAACTTGCTATGGAGGCACCCAATGCTCCATGTGTCCATTCACAGATGGCGCTGTGGCTTGGCCCCACCCCCTTTTTCTCCTCATTAGGTGACTGGCTGTGATTGACAGCAGCAGAAGCCAATGGCTCCCACTTGCTGTCTCAGCCAATGAGGAGGCAGAGACCCAGGACAGCCGAGGCTGACATTCACGTTGCTGGATCGCGATGAGGCTCAGGTAAATATTGAGGGGGCTGGGAAAGGTTTTTTACCTTCATGCATAGAACCTTCAGCCTTTACAACCACTTTAACCTGCTCCTTCGATTATTCAAGACTGACCTTACTGAAGAATCACCTTTTTAGCTATTGGGCACCTTTGGTGACCACAGATTGGTTCCATTGTTTGGCCTTATCCTCTTTACAATTGTTCACAGGATCTGATCACAGACTAGCGCAGTGCAAGAAATTCCAAGAAAACTCCAATGAGCATTGAGTGCCCACACTCTGTGTGACAGTCATATTCTTCACATATGCCAAAATACCTTGCTTGACCCTGGGGGGGGGTTCAAGATGAACATGAGTATAGGCTTACTACACTTTTTGCTATGCTTTCCATATTTGTACAACTGAATAGTACTCTTAGAAAGACCTCTATCGCAGCTTTTTATCCTTCTTTTTCTTGCCTTTGTTCATCTGGAGCCCAGTTGACTCATATTTCCTTGTTTGTTCAGTCGTAGAGTTAAAAGTACCTGTGAGGGTTATACCCCATAAACTTGCCCTATATCCAACTATTTGATATATACTTTAGGAATGAGAAATGTTCCATTCTGAGCTTTTTTCTATAGGTGCACATTTCAAGCCTCACATTTTTCCCAGTTCAGGCAATAGCCCTCTACAGGTGAGTTAACTAACTCAGATAGCGATTATAGCTTGGATCTATGGAAAGCACTACAGTTGAAATACTTTTTTATCTATTCTCCAACTGCCAAATTCTTCCTTATGTCCATTGACCTCATTTGAATGACATTGGGTTGAATTAGGCCATCTTACACACTCCCTGCAACAATAGGATCCCAATGGTTCCCCCAGCAACAATAGGATCCCAAGCTCAAAGCATCATTGAACCCACCCACACACCCCAGCACCCCTTGTATGGCTGCCTCCCTGCCCCAAAGCAGTGCTAAAAAGGCACTTATCTGCAATGCTAGTGTAGTGCTACCCGCGCAGGGGCTGCTTAACAATCCATTTTACCAGTGATTGCCTGACCTTGCACGCCTCCCAATACCTCTGACACTCTGGGTTCAGACATATTTCAATAGTATGAAATAATAATGCAAGAGACACTTTTTTTAGTAACACCCAGGGCTTTTTTTCAGCAGGTATGCAGGGGAATGCACCTCCAGCACTGAACATATGTGACAAGGGGTGCTGGGGTGTGTGGGTGGGTTCAATGATGCTATGAGCTTGGGATCCTATTGTCGCTGGGGGATCCATTGTTAAAGCATGGTCTATTGTTGCTGGTGAGTCAATTGTTGCTAGGAGGGATCTACTATTGAGGGTGGGGTCTACTGTTGCTTAATGCTGGAGGGTCTAATAATGCTGTAAGATCTATTGCTGCTTGTGGGGGTCTATTATTCCTGGGGTGGGTCTATTGTTGCTGGGGGTATTTTGTTGCAGGGCCTGCTGTTGTTGGGGGGGAGCTATTCTTGCTGGCTACAGGGGATCTATTTGACTGCATTGGTAGCAAATTACCAATCAAATTAGCCCTGGTAACACCTCTATATTAGGCTCGATCAAAAGAGTAGACCACATAATAAAGGTTTAGGAGGTACATCCCCAGTTAGTGTATTAAAGCAAAACACTGATGAAATGGAAATAATGAAATAGCAACAGTTAACAGATTATAGTCACAAATGGTACGTTGTAACAATGTAAATGCAACAGCAGCAGCAGAAGGGGGAAGAAAAGGTTTGTTGACTTATCAGCTCCCTCTGGGCCACTGGCAGCACAACAGGGAATGCAAAAAATTATGTATATATACATTGTGTTCCAAATTATTATGCAAATGATATTTTTCTCATTTACCTAAATAATTGATGTAAATAACAGTCAGCATAATTCTCATGTTATCATCTATTAAGAGTACAATTCGAATTTTATTGAACAAACCTCCTAATGATAACAGGATTTCTGTTAAACATAAAACACTTACAATGACTGTTCCAAATTATTACGCACAGTAAGTTTCAAAACACTTTATAGGTTGTAAAGAACTGAAAATTGTCATTTGTTGTGTTTGCAGCATATTTACTGAAATCAAAAGCTATTTCAATCAAACTTTTAAAAACATTTTAACTTTTTAAACATTTTAACAGGTCACGTTACATTGTAACATAGGACCCCTTATTTGATAGCAGCTTCACAAGTCTTGCATCCATTGAATTTGTGAGTTTTTGGACAGTTTCTGCTTGAATTTGTTTGCAAGATGTCAGAATACCCTCCCAGAGCTGCTATTTGGATGTAAACTTCCTCCCACCCTCATAGATCTTTTGCTTGAGGATGCTCCAAAGGTTCTCAATAGGATTGAGGTCAGGGGAGGATGGAGGCCACACCATGACTTTCTCTCCTTTTATCCCCATAGCAGCCATTGATGCAGAGGTATTCTTTGCAGCATGAGATGGTGCATTGTCATGCATGAAGATGATTTTATTACGGAAAGCATAGTTCTTCCTACTGTACCAGGGAAGAAAGTGGTCAGTCAAAAACTCCACATACTTTGCAGAGGTCATCTTTACACCTTCGGGGCACCTAAAGGGGCCGACCAGCTCTGTTCCCATGATTCCGGCCCAAAACATGACTCCACCACCGCCTTGCTGAAGTCGCAGCCTTGTTGGAACAGGGTGGCCGTCCACCAACCATCCACTACTCTATCCATCTGGACCATCCAGGGTTGCACGGCACTCATCAGTGAACAAGACTGTTTGAAAATTAGTCTTCACATATTTTTCTGCCCAAATGCAGCCGTTTCTGCTTGTGATCACTGGCTAGTGGTGGCCGAATAGAAGGTTTATTTACAGTTGCAAGACTCTAGAGGACTCTACACCATGATGTCCGTGGGACTCCAGAGGCATTAGCAGCTTCAAATATCTTTTTGCTGCTATGTAATGGTATTTTAGCAGCTGCTCTCTTGATCCGATGCATGGATATGGCAGAAATCTTCCTCAATGTGCCTTTATCTGCAGGAACCCATCTGTGCTCTGAATCAGCCACAAATCTCTTAATAGTGCGATGATCATGCTTACGTTTTCGTGAAATATCTAATGTTTTCATACCCGTCCAAGGCATTGAACTATTTCACTCTTTTCGGCAGCAGAGAGATCCTTTTTTTTCCCCATATTGCTTGAAAATTGTGCTCTGCTTAATAATGTGGAACACCCTCCTTTAGTAGTTTTTCCTTAAATTGGGCTCACCGGCCAATCTAATTATCACAGGTGTCCGAGATTGTTTTCAGTGATCAAAAGAGCCCTGAGACACAATGCCATCCATGAGTTAAACTGAAAAACAAAATATTTAATCTTTGTGACACCTAAATAGAATTTGCATAATAATTTGGAACACGGTGTATATATATATATATATATATCATAAATGGGTTTATACGCCATAATTTGAATAACAATGGCTTAGATACAAAGAGGTCCCTTAAACTAGAAATAGCAACTTAAGTCCTGAGATGTTTAAAGTTCCTGGTGTGATAGTAGCCATTGTCTTCTGCTAGCAATGGTGGGGCCCATATACAATAGTGAATAATGGTAATTCAATGAAGATAACTGATAGACTGTGGTAAATGCTTAAAGCAAAGGTATCCTGGTAACTGAGGTGTAAAGGTGTCTGCATGCAGTATCTCTAGAGTATTGGCAGAAAGCATGCACCTGCTCACCAATCCCATGGATAGCACAGCCTCCTAGGAACAGTGTCCTTGCAAAAGCTCACGGCTGTTCACAGAGAAGTGCAGGGTAACCGCCTGACAGCCTGGCAAGCAGAGATGACTGGCTGGAGACTGGAGAGTGACAGTCCCAATGCAGAGAAGCTGATGTGATTCCAGTGTGGCAATCGGCACCACCGATGTGCTGAACTGGTATGCAGAGTCCTAGTAGTAGGAGTAGTAGTAGGAGTAGTAGTAGCCAGCAACCTGTTGCTAGAGGAGAACAGCTTGCTTGTCCTTCCTCCCTTCCCTAAGTTTTGGCCCTCCCTCGTTCCTCACTCTCCAACTTCCCTTCAACTCTTTTTCTACTTTATAGACCTGTTGCTCTATGGCTCCCTATACCTCCTGCCCTTTCTTCCCCATTCAAGCATATAAAAAACACAGAAAATATAACTTGGAATCAGTATACCTATATTTTCTCTCTCTTCAGTTGAATCTTCCTGCCTCCTCCTGTACACCTTTTGGTGATAATTATGTAACTTTAGTTAGGTGAGGATCAGGGGCAGACTGACAACTCATGGGGCCCCCGGGCAATAGGGGATCATGGGGCATCTGTGTCCTTGCCCAAACTCAAAAAAGCCTATGAAAAAGGTACCAGGGGCATCTCATGGGGCCCCCACTGACCCCGGGCCCTCGGGCAGTGGCCGAGTTTCCAAATGGTCAGTCCGCCCCTGATGAGGATACAATCAGTTAAGGAAATGTGCAGATACATGCTAAGATTTAATCTTACTGCTATACTTAAATGTACATTTCCTATGTAAATAGGTTCAGTGTGATAAACTGAAGCATGGCTATATCCTTGTTACTGTTTGAGATTCTGAGGTTATAATAAGTAAAGAACTAAAAAAAAAAATCTGTGAATATAAAGAAGACAAAGCTTCCTCTAATAGTCAATATTAGCAGTAGTAACTACTAGCAATCTCATTAGACTGTAGGACATTTTAGTATCTTGCAGACAAATAATCAATGAGAATTGGTCACATAACTGGGCAGTGACTTGGGTACCCATTCTACATCATATGACCACAGATGTACATAAGTATGTGGGGCTTTCAGTTTAGTTTTGTTAAAAAAACTTGTAATCAGGCAATTAGCTCGATGGTAGGAGTTAAGGTGATTTGTAGTCGGGGTAAGCGTGATTAAAGATAAGCTTTAAATAGAATCACTTTACCTTTAACCATTCCAATTTCATCATGTTCATTTATGGCCACCTCTAAATATTTTGAAAGCAATGGTTTGCCCTTTGATGATATTTTTTGTGAATATAATACATTTTACTAATTCCTTCAAAATTCTACCTTTTAATCCTATTGTATCCAGATCCACATTTCACATACAGTAATTGGGCAATCTTCTTCATATCATCTCTGACACTGCTTATGAAATGCTTTCATGGCTGCGTGTACAGAATTGTAATGCATATTGAGTGAGCTGCATGAAGTAATATAAATGTGTTTTTCTTAAGGTTTTAGGGGGAAAAAACGGGGGGAGGGGGTTTACTATAGGGAAAATACTGTGTTTCGGTATCTGTATGGAGTTAGTACCTGTTTTTACAGTATTCAGTATATGAATTATCGTTTTTCACATGCCTTTATATTTTACTGCACATTTCCATACAGACTGAGCTACACCAGTGAGTGTGACAGGTTACAGGGGTTGGGGCAAACCATATAACACTGTTGGGAGGTGCTTACAAAAAACCTTTTTATTTACAGTGAGGAACAGAAGTATTTGAACACCCTGCGATTTTTCAAGTTCTCCCACTTAGAAATCATGGAGGGGTCTGAAATTCACATTGTAGGTGCATTCCCACTCTGAGAGACAGAATTAAAATAAAATTCAAGAAATCACATTGTATGATTTTTAAAGAATTTATTTGTCTTGCATTGCTGAACATAAGTATTTGAACACCTGAGAAAATCAGTGTTAATATTTGGTACAGAAGCCTTTGTTTGCAATTACAGAGGTCAAACGTTTCCTGTAGTCCTTGGCCAGGTTTGCACTGCAACAGGGATTTTGGCCCACTCCTCCACACAGATCTCCTCTAGATCTGTCAGGTTTCGGGGCTGTCGCTGAGCAAAACGGAGTTTCAGCTCCCTCCAAAGATGTTCTATTGGATTTAGGTCTGGAGACTGGCTAGGCCACTCCAGAACCATGATATGCTTCTTATGGAGCCTCTCTTTTGGGTTGTTGTCATGTTGGAAGACCCAGCCACAACCCATCTTCAATGCTCTGACTGGGGGAAGGAGGTTGTTGCTCAAAATCTCACAATAAATGGCCCCATTCATCCTCTCCTTAATACAGTGCAGTCTTCCTGTCCTCTTCGCAGAAAAGCACCCCCAAAGCATGCTGTTACCACCCCCATGCTTCACAGTAGGGATGGTGTTCTTGGGATGCAACTCATCCTTCTTTTTCCTCCAAACACGACGAGTGAAGTTTAGACCAAAAGGTTCTACTTTGGTCTCATCTGACCACATGACTTTCTCCCATGCCTCCTCTGGATCATCCAAATGGTCATTGGCAAACTTCAGACAAGCCTGGACATGTGATGACTTGAGCAGGGGAACTTTCCGTGCAATGCATGATTTGAAACCATGACAGCGTAGTGTTTTACCGACAGTGACCTTTGAAACTGTGGTCCCAGCTCTCTTCATGTCATTGACCAGCTCCTCCCTTGTAGTTCTGGGCTGATTCCTCACCTTTCTTCTCATCAGTGATACCCCACGAGGTGAGATCTTGCATGGAGCCCCAGTCCGAGGGAGACTAACAGTCGTCTTTAGCCTCTTCCATTTTCTAACAATTGCTCCAACAGTTGATCTATTTTCACCAAGCTGCTTGGCAATTGCCCCGTAGCCCTTTCCAGCCTTGTGGAGGTCCACAATTTTGTCTCTGGTGTCTTTTAATAGCTCATGACTTGCCCATGGTAGTAGTTGGCATCTGACTGACTGTGGGGTGGACAGGTGTCTTTAAAGTGCTCAAACAGGTGCTACTAAGTTAGATTAATGAATGGAGTAGTGGTGGACTTTTTAAAGGCACATTAACAGGTCTTTGAGAGCCAGAATTCTTGCTGTTTCTTAGGTGTTCAAATACTTATGTTCAGCAGTGCAAGACAAATAAATTCTTTAAAAATCATACAATGTGATTTCCTGAATTGTTTTTTTAATTCTGTCTCTCAGAGTGGGAATGCACCTACAATGTGAATTTCAGACCCCTCCATGATTTCTAAGTGGGAGAACTTGCAAAATCGCAGGGTGTTCAAATACTTCTGTTCCTCACTGTATATGCTTTGAACTTTTTTTCCAAAACAAGAGAAAACTTTAGCTGTAACTGCGTGAAACACATTAGCTGGAGTTAGGTTTTAATATGTCTGTTACTTATTTGAAGTATACAGGTGTGTCTCAATAAAGAATATCATCAAAAAATTAATTTATTTCAGCAATTCAATGCAAAAAGTGAAATTCAGATATTATATATATTCATTACACACAGAGTGATATATCTCAAGCATTTCTTTCTTTTAATTTTGATGATTCTGACATACAACTAGTGAAATCCCAAAGTTCAGTATATCAGAAAATTAGAATATTGTAAAAAAGTTCACTATTGTAGACTCATGGGGGTTTATTTACTACAGCTGGAGAGTCCAAAATCAGACTCACTTCTGCATAGAAACCAATCAGCTTCCAGATTTCATTGCCAAAGCTTCATTGAACAAGCTGATGTTAGAAGCTGATTGGTTTTTATGCAGAAGGGAGTCTGATTTTGGACTCTCCAGCTTTAGTAAATAAACCCCAAGGTGTCACACTCTAATCAGTTAATTAACTAAAAACACCTGTAAAGGTTTCCTGAGCCTTTAAATGATCTCTGAGTCTGGTTCAGTAGGTTACACAATCATGAGGAGGACTGCTGACTTGGCAGTTGTCTAGATGACAGTCATTGACACCCTCCACAAGGAGTCACAAAAGATCATTGCTAAAAAAAAGCTGGCTGTTCACAGAGTGCTGTATCAAAGAATATTAATGGAAAGTTGAGAGGTCCAGTCTGAAATGTCCACATTCAGTGATGATTTGGCGAGCCATGGCATCTGCTGGTGTTGGTGCACTGTGTTTTATCAAGTCCAAAGTCAGCACATCCCTCAGCAGTTCCACAGGCTGATTGCCTCCATGCCACACCAAAACCCAGGGTGCATTACCACAAGGCAAACAAGACATTTGCCTAGGGCAACATTTTTTTAGGGGGGGCAACACTGCCCCACGGAAAAAGGGACATATGTGGCATGGGGACCAGGTGGGATCCGAAAGAGGCTGCAGGCTATTTGATGGTGTTTGCAGAGCCCGACTGGCATTCCTGGGGATGGCCAGAGCTTTGAAGGTGAGTGTCTTTCTCTCTGTCACTGGGGAGGGGGGGGTGGGTGTTAATGGAAGGCTCTCGGGTGGGAAGGGGGGACAGGGCTGTTGTTGGTCACTGTCAGGCTCTCTCCGTGGGTGGGGGGGTCTGGTTTTGGTCGGTGTTATGCTCTCTCCACCAGGGAGGGCGGGCGTCCGGTTATTGTGTTGCCTAAGGCAGCACAAAACCTAAATACACCACTGGCCACATTGATGCAGTAATTCATGCAAAAGGAACCCCCGACCAAGTATTGAGTGCATACTATACTGTACATGGACATACTTTTCAGTAAGCCAACATTTCTGTATTACATTTTATTTTATTGGTCTAATGTAATATTCTAATTTTCTGAAATATTGAATTTTGGGTTTTCACTAGCTGTAAGCCATAATCATCCAAATTAAAAGAAAGAAATGCTTGAAATATATTACTCTGTGTGTAATGAATCTATATAATATATGAGTTTCACTTTTTGAATTGAATTACTGATATAAATTTACTTTTTGATGATATTCTAATTTATTGAGATGAACATGTATTTCCACTTTTACAGTGAAATTAAAAATGAACCCCACTATATCTTTCTTATGTGTTCCGTTCACAGCATCCTAAACAAAGTGGGGTTTTGTTTTGATTTTTTTGTTACATTTCTTTCCTTTTAGATGTTTCCTAGGAGAAGGTATCATGCCTGACTGCAAGCATTTCTGAAAATATTCAGGGTAGGTCTGTGATCAGGTTGTAATGTAGCCTAGAGAGGCGCTTCCCCAGGTAGAGCGGTTAGGCTTAGGGTTAACTTTGTTCCTGGTATTTTCCTTGGTAGACTCTTTTGGGTCTGACCCATTGGTCATGTGCTGATATATAAGGACAATGGTCTGGAGTCTGTGGTCTGGAGTTCCTCAGCTGCTATCACCGTTGGAATCCTATGTTGCCACCATTGCCAGAGTCCGTGTCCAAGATCACCTACCTTCTGGAACCTTTAGCCATGTAGGTGGACTACTGAAACCTGTAGTCCACCATGAAGATGCCAGCTGCTGGACTCCAAGAAATGGACACTTCGACACATGCCTTCACAGTTATTCCGGGCAGCACACAAGCCTGAGATAGGGTTTAGGAATGTAAGAAGTTAACTGTTTCTGTGTACTTTGCAATGTTGAGAACCTTTCCAGTAAAGCTTTCAAACTTTGCCTTCTGCCTGGTCTGAAGTCATCAAAGAAGTATAATGCAAGTAACCAGCAACACACGTAGGGGTTGATTTACTAAAGGCAAATAGGCTGTGCACTGAAAGTACAGTTGTTCTAGATCTGTGAGGAACATGCCAGGAAAATTTAAAAAAAACAGCATTTTTGCTTGCACATGATTGGATGAAAGAAATCAGCAGAGCTTTGCCTTATTTAAGAGCTTCCCCTTGGATATAAAGCAACTGCACTTTCAGTGCACTTAAACTGCACATGCAGGTGCGCTTGCAGTGCACAGCCTTTTTGCCTTTAGTAAATCAACCCCATAGTCTTCAGCTTTGGGTCAACAGCACAATGGGGTATGAAGACAACAATTGTTTACCAGGGGTAACGGAAGCCAACAGCCAGTCAAGCAGCCTGTTGTTAAGCGTGTACCTGTGCCAAGTGGGACATTCTCTTGTAGCGAGGGAGATGTTGCCAGGAGATGTTGCCAGTACTCTTTCTGTGAGAGGTCCGTCTTCCTTGGGAACGGGAGCAGATCAGAGTTCCCATCCCATGCAGAGGTACAGACACTCAAGAGTTAAGTGAGTGCATGCATGGAGTCCACAAAGGGCTTTGTTCTTTTACTGGGAGTAGGTAGCCAAGATATGCTTGACAGGTGGAGAGGGCATAGGCTCTGAGTGTCCCTCCTAAATGCAGCAATGAAGTAGTGGTGTATATAGATGTCAAGAGAGTCAACTAAAGTTCAATGATTTGTTCAAGAAAAAGGTACCCCATGTGTAAGTCAGTGACCCTGTTCAAGGTGCCTAGTATAGCCCAGAAGAACCCCCCTTCCCCCCCAGGTAGGCCTTCTATGGGACCCATACTTGGTGCCCATCAAGGAGGGAAACATGGAAGGAGTGTCACCTGCCTGCCCCACATTTTAGAAGTCTGTGCAAACAGACAGCCTGAGAACAGGCTCAGATTCTTCTCTTTAACATACAATGAGAAGCCCAGCTTTCCAAATCTTTAACTTTGTTAGGACAGACTGTGTTCAAATTTAGTTTACAACTTATATTAAGATCTGCCAGCACAGTACAGATGTGTTTAAGTATGGCAAAGACGGCTCCCCAGCCCCCTTATAAATAGAAATAAATAAGATTTTTCAGTGCTTGTGTTATCAGGAAAGGGTATCTAAAATGGTAAGCAGCCATTTTAAATGTTTAAGTTATGGTATGTGAATGAGAACATGTACCAGATGTAAAGCAGGCATTATACCAATTTTGTTGCAAATGTGGAAATACACTTTAAAGTCCATTTAAGTCCATCTACATACGGCTCATCCATCCACAAAGTAACAACACTAGTGATTTCACTACAGAATTAACAACATGATCATCCTGTTAAAAAAGTGGAAAAAATAACAAATCTACTGTCAGCATCAATGTTATAAGAAAGGAAGGTGGGGCTGCTTAAGGAAACGTAGGATCTTTTCCTTTATTTGGACCTACAAACATCCTAGAGTCCCCTGTACTACTCTTCTCATGCACATGGTGCAGGGAGGCCTAGGGGTTCTTAATGTTGCCAAATAATAATTAACCACCTAAATTTCACAGCTCTCCCTACTACTACCTAAAATGTCCTGCTATGGGTGATCTTGGAACACCCCAATTGTGCACCCACTTCTGTTTTGGCCCTGCTTTGGTTGCCCTATTAATTTCGTCACACACACTCAGCCCTTTGATACCACTAGCCTGAAATTGTGGGACTCTGTGCACTATTCAGGTAATCTCATGTCCCTGTTACTATCTCTTCTACCAATCCTAAATAACCCTTCCTTCTCACCAGGCCAGAAACAACCAAGGTTTGCATGGTGAGAGTCCCATGGGTCCTCCCATGTAAATCACTTTCTACAGTCCCAGGCATTCCCCTCCTGAGCATCCATACAAGAAACCCATGGCGCATTTCTATCCAAAGCCTTTTGCTACTTGCAACTTCGCCACTGGATAACGATATTACATCAAACTTCTGACTTCCCTTTTTGGAAAATGACCTTCAAAAACAGGTACTTGCATTCCCCTAGATCACCAGGGCTTAACTATGAAGTCTGTGCCTCGTTAAATAACCAGAGCTCCTTATCAACCATCTCCTATGTAGGTCACTGGGAACAGAATCTTGCGACCTCAATTGACATAGAGGACTGGAAGAAGACTGGGTCAACAAAAGCTACATGTTCTTTAACACGTCCATCCTTGAGTCAGCATAAAAGGTTCTCTTTAGATGGTACTGGGTCCCTGCCCACATTGCCCATGCAAACCCCACATATAGCACCAGATGCTTCTGAAGTTGTGGGATGCCTTGCACATCTGGTGGTTCTGTCCACGATTGGTGGAATTCTGGTCAAGGCTTTTTTGCTTACTTTACACATTATTCCACCTGTTTCCCTGTTTCATTGCCCAGTCCCTGGCCTCTTTCAACACCAATCAAAATATTCAACCTGCTTTTTTGTGGCAGCCAAACAGGCCATAGCCAAGGCCTGTTAAAATCCTTCAATCTCATTTCAGGAAGTAAAAGATTGCATATTTCTGTTTATACTACACGAAAAAAATGTTGACTTAAAATTCCTAAAAGTTTGGGAACCCTGGATTAATTATGCTCTCCCATCACTTCATCCCTTTAATCCAGGAGAATTTTAGTGAAACATCTGGTCTGCCCCTGAGTCTGTGGGGACCTGCCCCCGAACCTCTTCCCCCTCCGTTTTTATTCTCACTTATTCTCCTGTCTCTCCATCTCCATCCTTATTCTTACCATTTTGTTAGGTACATCTGAAACCCAGAACGTTCTGCCTCAGTGGGGATTATACAAGAGTTGAGTATTTCCTTGGCTAGATCCCCGGTCCACTATTTTGTATGTGATTATACATGTTTAAGAGTTATTTACCTTATCTATGTATGACTTATCTGTGAAATTTTACTATACCCCTACGTGGGTGTATTTCTTTTTATCTTACTTTTTAAAAATAAATAAATAAAACTATTGAAAAGAACTATAGTCAATCCAAAAATCCATAGGAGTTAGTTTACACAAATTTGTTGCAAACATTTCTATATCAAAATGTCTGTTTCACAAAAATAAATTTTGTATCAATGTGGAACTATTATTTTTACTCATGAAAAGGTCTTTTATTGCTCATAAATCGGTATTTTATCTAATGACCTCACAACCTCAAAAGACTCCAGGTTTTGCTTCCTCAAATAAGACCTTATAGAAACATCACATGTCTTCTAGGTCATCTGGACACTCCAATGGCATAACAAGTCCTTCCTTGCCTCCTCTGGTGATGGTAGTAAGGGGCAAACCTTACTCATACATAGTGATGTGTGAGCACTGTACAGTGGTCACACAATGAGCCCAGGCTGAAGGTTGATGCTGCCCCCATGGAGTAAGTCCATGACTGGGCTCAGAAGAAGAGGGCTGTGTCAGGAACCATGAACCAGGCGTAGACAGTGCAGTTAAAAGCATACTTTTAATGAAATAGCAAATATAACATAGATCAGGAATGTAGTCAAAACAGAAGCCAGGGTTTGGAGGCCAGAGCAGGTAATCAGATGAACCAGAGTCAGGAAACCAGAAATCAGAGTAGTCAGGAGCCAAAAATCAGGAACAGGAATTAAAAGAGAAGTCAGCCAGACCAAGCTGTACACAGGAACACAGGCAGGAACACACTGGAGATCATAGATCACGCAAGGGCAAGGAGAAAATGAGCTAAGCTGCTAAAATAGGGCTGGCTGTAGACTGGACTAATGAGGCAGGTAATGGTATCCAAGTGAGTCACTGTGGAGACAATGAGTGGCTGGTAACTAACCAACAGCTGAGAAGCTTCTGAGCACTGAAAGAAAAGAGCATCTCCTTAAGTAGCAGGAGCCCAGCCCTGACAGGTTGAACAAGGCTGCCCATCATTCCACCCAGAAGATTGAGGGCACCTAGTGGCAAAAAGGAATTACTGCAGGGGGCAGCTTCAGATTGTAATGTTTTGCAGCAAAAGCTATTTCTTTTTTTCTACTATTACTGCTCTATGAAATGTTATAAATATTTTAAACTGGAGTTGAGAAATGAACAAATAAGGCACAGATATGAATATACTGTATTCATTATACTCTTAGGCAATGAAATTAAAAAGCAGGAAGGAACAGTGTTTAAATGGCTCTTGCTAACGACTGCTGCAAATAATTGAAAGTTCAGCAACAGGTTGTCACAGGTTTCCAAACGGCAAGACATCTTCTGTAAACATTGTGTGTAAATGAAGCCTTTAGTAACAATCCCAGGGCTACGCATTCTGCCCTACATGTACACATAATTTGCTTTCAATTACGCCTTCACTGTTTGGATTCTCTGCAAGTGCAGAGCACCATCTGTCTGCCTTGCCCCAATGCCCCTGCAAGGCATTTTATTACCATCAGGGCTGCTGCGAACAACGTAGAAGTTACCTGTATTTAAAAAACATTAAAATGCTGGGTATCAGCATTGACTGCTCATTGTGGGTTAAGGCGTGCTCGTTTGTGAGAACTAAATGAAAAATGATTAAATCTTTGGCCACAAGTGGAGTCTGGTAGAGATATTATGAATGATGTGCCTTTGCAACAGCACATCTAAATGTCTGATTTTGTTAAAAGGTGTAGTTTAAAATACTGGACATGAGAAGGAGCCCAGTGCTCCCAGGAACTCACGATTGGGTTGTGGTTGTCAACACAGCATTAACGTGAACTTTTCTATTCTTCTCCCAGCATGCAAGCATAGTGGAATTTGTATAATCCACTCCATCATTTGTTTCTAAACGCACATGTAAGCTATAATCTTCCCTTCAAAGTTGTCTTTGGCATGTGGCAGCCTTTTTACAGCTTCTCTATGCTGTGTCAGAACCAATATAGTGACAACTATTGGGGGTGTAACGGGGTCCTTGTGGACAGAATATATCAGAATTTTTGCCTAGTAACCAGTTGCTTATAAGTAGGGATGAGCAAAGAGTTTAGCAAATCTCGCTCGAAATGTGCAAACCTTGTGGCATGCATCTTTGAAATCTATGGGGAGGGGGGGTGAATTTGTTATCCAATTCTGCCATATGTAGACCAGCATTTCTCAACCAGGGTGCCCCGGCACCCTGGGGTGCCTTCAGGCCTTTTCAGGGGTGCCTTGGCAATATGCTTAAAAGCTGCCCATAAATTGTATACAAGACAGCAGGTGGATCAAGCCTGTCTTTTAGTTATACAAAGCCACAGGTTTTCATTGCGCACTTTTACAACCTGTCAGCTGCCGGTATCCTAACAACCAATTACATCATTAGTTGATAAGGAGGACATTGGGCGCCTGTACAGTGTCCTTGTTTGCTCCTACCCTGCCCCTCTCCATCAGCAGTGGGGTCACATTAGCTGAGTAAGGGAGAGAAACTAAAGGAGAAACACTGTTATACTAGTCAGTACCAGGGGCGGACTGACAACTCATGGGGCCCCTGGGCAATAGGGGATCATGGGGCCCCTGTGTCCTTGCCCAAACTCAAAAAATCCTATGAAAAAGGTACCAGGGGCATCTCATGGGGCCTCCTACTGACCCCGGGCCCTCGGGCAGTGCCTGAGTTTCCTAATGGTCAGTCCGCCCCTGGTCAGTACCAGTTTGCAAAGGAATATTTGCTTTGGAAGAATAAATCATCTCTTTGGATGTCCTACGCATGTGGATGTTGCTGTGTTATATAAAACTATTAGAATAGTATTTTACATTTTAGAACGGGGTGCCTTGAGATTGTCCATAATTTTAAAGGGTGCATTGACTGAAAAAAGGTTGAGAAACAATGATGTAGACTATTATACAAGCTAGCAAGCTATTGTCAAATTATGGAACAGGAAGCCAGGATACTGCCAGAAGGGATATGTACCAATGTCAAAATTAAAAAAAGATTAAAAAACGGTATCACTCCCTACACAGAATTGTCAGTTCTTCCTAACAGGGCCAACACATGGTGAATCTTAAAACTCAGGGATCTGTGAACCCATGAGGCACAATGTAGATATTACAGGTGAAATTAGAATATCGTGCAAAAGTTAATTTATTTCAGTAATGCAACTTAAAAGGTGAAACTATTATATGAGATAGACTCATTACATGCAAAGCAAGATAGTTCAAGCCGTGATTTGTCATCATTGTGATGATTATTTATGGCTTACAGCTTATGAAAACCCCAAATCCACAATCTCAGAAAATTAGAATATAGTGAAAAAGTGCAATATTCTCGGCTCAAAGTTTCCCACTCTAATCAGCTAATTAAGCCATAACACCTGCAAAGGGTTCCTGAGCCTTTAAACGGTCTCTCAGTTTGGTTCAGTAGGAATCACAATCATGGGAAAGACTGCTGACCTGACAGTTGTGTAGAAAACCATCATTGACACCCTCTATAAGGAGGGAAAGCCTCAAAAGGTAATTGCAAAAGAAGTTGGATGTTCCCAAAGTGCTGTATCAAAGCACATTAATAGAAAGTTATGTGGAAGGGGAAAGTGTGGAAGAAAAAGGTGCACAAGCAGCGGGGATGACCGCAGCCTGGAGAGGATTGTCAGGAAAAGGCCATTCAAAAGTGTTGGGGATTTTCACAAGGAGTGGACTGAGGCTGGAGTCAGTGCATCAAGAGCCACCACACACAGGCGGATCCTGGACATGGGCTTCAAATGTCCTATTCCTCTTGTCAAGTCACTCCTGAACAACAAACAACATCAGAAGCGTCTTACCTGGGCTAAAGAAAAACACACCTGGTCTGTTGCTCAGTGGTCAAAAGTCCTCTTTTCTGATGAGAGCAACTTTTGCATCTCATTTGGAAATCAAGGACCCAGAGTATGGAGGAAGAATGGAGAGGCACACACTGCAAGATGCTTGAAGTCCAGTGTGAAGTTTCCACAGTCTGTGTTGAGTTGGGGAGCCATGTCATCTGCTGGTGTTGGTCCACTGTGCTTCATTAAGTCCAGGGTCAATGCAGCCGTCTACCAGGAGATTTTGGAGCACTTCATGCTTCCTTCCGCAGACGAGCTTTATGGGGATGCTGACTTCATTTTCCAGCAGGACTTGGCACCTGCCCACACTGCCAAAAGCACCAAAACCTGGTTCAATGACCGTGCTTGATTGGCAAGCAAATTCGCCTGACTTGAACCCCATAGAGAATCTATGGGGCATTACCAAGAGAAAGATGAGAGACATGAGACCGAACAATGCAGAAGAGCTGAAGGCCACTATTGAAGCATCCTGGTCTTCCATAACACCTCAGCAGTGCCACAGGCTGATTACTTCCAATGCACGCCGCATTGAGGCAGTAATTGCTGCAAAAGGGGCCCAAACCAAGTACTGAGTACATATGCATGCTTATACTTTTCAGAGGTCCGATATTGTTCTATGTACAATCCTTGTTTTATTCATTGCATGGAATATTCACATTTTCTGAGATTGTGGATTTGGGGTTTTCATGAGCTGTAAGCCATAATCATCACAATTATGACAAATCACGGCTTGAACTATCTTGCTTTGCATCTAATGAGTCTATCTCATATATTAGTTTCACCTTTTAAATTGCATTACTGAAATAAATGAACTTTTGCACGATATTCTAATTTTTCAAGTTTCACCTGTATAAGACAAATCCTATTTTTTTTAAATTCAAGTCCACTTTAAAGTGTAACACCACTTTTGTTGAGAAAAAAATAATCCCCTCTAGGGTGATTATTGTATATTACAGGGATTTTAACAAAATGTGTTGCAGATTCCTGCTTTTCCTGTTTCCAGAAATAACTGTTTGTTTTGCCATGTCCTTTGCATACTGATTCCTAAAGTGATATGAAAGGCTTAGCTTTTTTTTTTTTTTTTTTTTTTTAACAAACAATCATACTTACCTGCTCTGTGCAATGATTTTGCTCAGAGCAGCCCCGATTCTCTTTTTTGTGGGTCCCTTGCTTGCAGTCCTGACTCCTCCCCCTGCTGAGTGCTTCCAATAGCAAACCTCTTCCTATGGGGGCTCTTGAGCAGGCTCCCTCCTGAGAGTGGACATTTTCTATTCATATGCAGAAAGTGGCTTGCTCTGGGGGGCACTGAGCAGGGGGAAGGAGACAGCAGTGCCAACGGCGGAACTGAGAAGAGGAGGATTGGGGCTACTGTGAGCAAAATCATTGCACAGAGCAGGTAAGTATGACATGATCCTCCTCTTCTCAGTTCCCCCATTGGCACTGCTGTCTCCTTCCCCCTGCTGAGTGCCCCCAAGAGCGAGCCACTTTCTGTGTGTGAATAGACAATGCCCACTCTCAGGAGGGAGCCTGCTCAAGTGCACCCATAGCAAGAGGTTTGCTATTGGAAGCACTCGGCAGGGGGAGGAGTCAGGACTGCAAGCAAGGGACCCACAAAAAAGAGAATCGGGGCTGCTCTGAGCAAAATCATTGCACAGAGCAGGTAAGTATGACTTGTTTGTTATTTAAAAAAAAAAAACCTAAGCTTTTCATATCACTTTAAGAATCAGTCTACAAAGGACATGGAAAAAGAAACAGTTGTTTCTTCAAAAAAGCAGGAATCTGCAACACATTTTGTTAAAATCCCTGTAATATACAATAATCACCCTAGAGGGGATTAATTTGTTCTCAACAAAAGTGGAGTTACACTTTAAAGTGGACTTGAATTTAAAAACATTAGGATTTGCTGTCTACATTGTGCCTCATGGGTTCACCACAGATCCCTGGGTTTTAGGAATCACCATGTGTTGGCCCTGTTAGGCAGAACTGACAATTCTGTGTAGGGAGTGATACTGGTTTTTTTTTTATCTTTTTAAGAGTAAGGACTGCAAGAAAGGGACCCACAAAAAAGAGAATCGGGGGTGATCTGTGCGAAACCATTGCATAAAGCAGATAAGTATAACATGTTTTTTATTTGAAAAAAATTACAACCTTTAGAATCACTTTAATTTGGCTAGAGCTGGGCTTTACAAAGAAAAATCTGGTTAAAAAACATAAGCCCAGTTGTGTTGTATTTACAACCGTAAAGACATATCATGACCAGCTGGAAACCTTTATAACCAGCCTTCCAGGATAGTATAGAGACACCTGCTGGTGGCCAGTGGTAGGACATTCTAGCCGTTTCCTGTGCCATTGTTAGATGAAAGATGTAAAGGATGGATTCCTTACAGAAAATGTATTCACTAGCATGAAAATGATTGAATGAATAATGTATTCAAAAAAGGCTTTTTTTAACCTTCATAACCAAAATCTAGGCACAACTTCTGTTCTGTATCATCTTTCTCTTAAAAAATCAATAGAGATAAAAAAAAACAATGGCTTGTTATGATGTTTGAATATATTGCAATAAATAAACCATAGATACAGTAGACAAAAAACGAATCCAATACTAGTAAAACACCAGCTTTCAAAACAGCACACAATAAAACGACTGCAGAGTAGCACCCCTACCCATGCCATATTAAATAGTCCATGTTTTGTACTATGTTTACTAAGATTTGGGAGTTACTTAGTTGAAGAGGGTTTTATCTCTCTCTACATAAAATTGTATTGAAAGAAACAGGACAGAAGAAAATGGATTCTGTGTAATCAGAGAGAACACAGGCATCCACTTTATATTACATTTGAAGCCACTTCAATTCTGCGAGATGGAGAAGATGTTTGCTGCAAATGATATACAATGCTCCTGGTGGAAGCACTTTCATGTAACTGAGATCAAAAGGGTTGTGTGTTTCTATCTTCTCATGGACAAGAGACTACTGTACACATAGACAAACTAATATCAAACGCAGCCAAAGACTGAACAAGCCACCGTCACTCCCATTCGTTAAAAGGACGATGAATCTCAGTTTTTCTCTTTTGTCTTCGATGTAATGCATCTTTTTGTTACATAACCGCCTATAGTAACTCCAAATAATAGTAAGCACGACATGCAGAGTAAACGTCAAATGTTTTTTTTCCACGAAAGAGTAAATTATTCTATAAGTTGCAAAGTTGGTGGCCACATAGCCTTGCCAAAGAATTTTCTGGTGGTCCCGAACTTGGAGCCCATTTCCAGTTTATTTTTTAAAAATATCCCCCCATTTAAAAAGTAGTATTTACATACCTCCCAACTTTCTGCGATGAATGAGAAAGAGGGACTTGTAACACAAAGTATGTAAGCAGAAGACTCACCCTGTCACGCCCCTAAATATCTGAACTATGAAGAATTAGTATGCAAAATATAATTGTCTGAACCTACTAGTGTTTTTTTATCACCCAAATCTTTACATTATCCTTTCTTTTTAAATAAAAACTGCAATAATGTATAGGTTGGAATAAAAATGTTTATTGGTTTATTGCAATATAACAATTTTGGTTGTTAAATAGTTCATTTCTAGAGGTCTATACATTAGGGCCAAAAAGAGGGACAACTGAGGAAGAAAGAAGAACAGAGAGATTTGTTTCCAAAGAGGGATAGTCCCTCCAAATGAGGGGCAGTTGGAAGCGTTGGTACTTACTCTTTCCTTGCTCCAGCAATACTCCAATTCTTGGTCCTTGATCCAGCACTGGCTGATTCTGGGTCAATTGATGCCCAGTGTAATTCGGCCCACTTTCTGTGGGCCTCCCCTGGGGATATGACATTCAGCCACCATAGGCTCCCAGAAGAATGCTGCAGGGCAAATAACATTATGTTTTTCTATTAATCTGATCTCTGTAGCCTTTAGGACTATTAAAATCGGGCACACCCATCTAAATGTGTCCCTCTATTTGCTGTTTAAGATCCACCTCTTCAGGACAGAAGCATGATGGAGGGCAGTGTGAGATGGGGGAAGGCAGCAAGAGGGGGGGCAACAGGACAGGAAGGGGGAAGTGGGATAGGAGGGGGGCAGCATGACGGGGGATATCAGGACAGGAGTAGGCCATTGGGACAGTTGGGGGGGGGTAGCAGGACAAGAGGGAGGCAGCGTGACAGGGGGAGGGCAGCATGATGGGTGGGGAGGCAGGGGGACAGGTGGGGGGCAGAGGTACAGGTGGGGGGCAGCGTGACGGGGGCACGGGACAGGATCGGGCAGCAAGACAGGAGCACAGTGGGACAGGAGGAGGAGTGCAGAGGGACAGGAGGAGTGCAGAGGGACAGGTGAGGGGCAGTGGGACAGGAGGAGTGCAGTGGGACAGGTGGGGGGCAGCGTGACCTGGGGCATGGGACAGGATCAGGGCAGCAGGACAGGAGGAGCGCAGAGGGACAGATGAAGGGTAGTGGGACAGGAGGAGCACAGAGGAACAGGTGAGGAGCAGTGGGACAGGAGGAGTGCAAAGGGACAGGTGAGGAGTAGCGTGACGGGGTGCAGGGGACAAGAGGAGCACAGAGGGACAGGTGAGAGGCAGTGGGACAGGAGGAGCACAGAGGGACAGGTGAGGAGCAGAGTGATGGGGGGCAGGGGACAAGAGGAGCACAGAGGGACAGGTGAGAGGCAGCGGGACAGGAGGAGCACAGAGAGACAGGTGAAGGGCAGTGGGACAGGAGGAGTGCAGAGGAACAGGTGGGTGGGCAACATGACCGGGGGCATGGGACAGGATAGGGGCAGTAGGACAGGAGGAGCACAGAGGGACAGGTGAGGGTTAGTGGGACAGGAGGAGCGCAGAGGGACAGGTGGGGGGCAGCATGACGGGAGGCATGGGACAGGATAGATGCAGCAGGACAGGTGGAGCACAGAGGGACAGGAGGAGTGCAGAGGAACAGGAGGAGTACAGAGGGACAGATGGGGGCAGCGTGATGGGGGCATGGGACAGCATAAGGGCAGCGGGACAGGAGGAGCGCAGAGGGACAGGTGAGGGGCAGTGGGACAGGAGGAAAGCAGAGGGACAGGTGAGGGGCAGCATGACCGGGGGCATGGGACAAGATAGGGGCAGTGGGACAGGAGGAATGCAGAAGGACAGGTGAGGGGCAGCATGATGGGGGGCATGGGACAGAATAGGGGCAGCGGGACAGGAGGAGCACAGAGGGACAGGTGAAGGGCAGTGGGATAGGAGGACCGCAGAGGGACGGGGTGTAGCATGACAGTGAGCATTGGACAGGATAGGGGCAGCGGGACAGGTGGAGCACAGAGGGACAGGAGGAGCGCAGAGGGACAGGAGGAGTACAGAGGTACAGATGAGGGGCAGCGTGATGGGGGCATGGGACAGCACAAGGGCAGCGGGACAGGAGGAGCGCAGAGGGACAGGTGAGGGCAGTGGGACAGGAGAAGCGCAGAGGGACAGATGAGACTGCAGAGAAAGGATTGTTGATCTATATCCTCATATCTTTATTCTGTCTCAAAAGTGAGACATCATGGGTCTGTCTAGACCCCTGATATTGCACCCAGGGCCCACCAACAGCGTTGCGAAAAAAAAAAAAGTAAAAAAATGTAAACATTTAGTAAAATATTTTTGGAAAAATGTAAAAAAAGAAAAAATTGTAAAAAAGAATTTAAAAATACAGTAAAAAAGAATTTTAAAAAATGAAGAGCTCATTCACAGAGGTTCTCAAGCCCATACTGTGTGAATGAGTGGTTTGTTCTTGCAGCTAGAGCCACCTGTTACTCTAATGGGATGCAGCGGCTCTATGAAATCTGCCACAGAACCAAATTTGACAGATGTGCGGGTGTGGGTGAATGGGCCTAAATGCACACTATTTGTGTTTGACACTGTAGACCTGCACTCACACTCAAATCTGTCAAAACATCACTGTCAAATTAGGACCTGCAGCTGTATTCGTATAGCTGTTGCGTCCCTATAGTATAACACAGGCTGCGTGCACACAGCTCCAGCCACTTATAAAAAAGCTGATTCACAGTGTACAGGCCCCGGCAACCATGTGAATGAGTCCCAAGACCTCATTCACACACATAGCTTTATTTATTGAATCAATAGTTTTATCTCTTAGATTTAGAAAGAAATGTGTAAGTCATATTGTGTTTTCTGACTGCTAATAATGATTTAATATATGTAAACCTCTTGACGCCGAGCGGCCGCACATTTGTGTGCAATTAAGAAAAACATATGTGCTGAGAGCGCGTGCCCTGCGTGCTCCCAGCACATATATCCGGTACTAACGGTAAGTCCAAATCTCCTCTTTCGATCGGGACCTTTCCCGATCATGTGACCCCAGTAACAGCAAATCACATGACCCTAAAACCCCGCCCCGCCTCCCGGCTTCTGACATCCTTAAAGGGCCAGGAGGCCCTGGTGCCAAGGGGTTAAGCAAAAATCTTGTTTTGATTTTTTATTAATTTTTGCAGGACGTGGGGGGCTGTCAAGTAGACTGTACGGGGACCCATGATTTACTGCAGCCTTGCTGGTGGCACAGAGGGGGTTATTTACTAAAGCTGGAGAGTGGAAAATCTGGTGTAACTCTGCATAGAATCCAATCAGCTTCCAGATTTTATTGCCAAAGCTTAATTGAACAAGCTGAAGTTAGAAGCTGATTGGCTACCATGAACAGCTACACCAGATTCTGAGCGCACCAGTTTTAATAAATCGACCTCAGAGGGTCCAACAAACTGTATGTCAATGACTTGTACTTTCAATACAGTAGGCTATTCCAGAAACATATGAGGAATGTATGCTATGCAATTCATGTTAGCACTATTGTACAGCTACTCTAGGCAGTTCCAGGTGCTACAATGGAGTTAGACTCCCCAGAACATAAAATGTTTTCGATATTTCATATAAAATTATTTTGATAATTCATACATGCGCCCGGCTCCTACCATTCACTCTACAGTTTGTGCACAAAAATTGCATCTTGAATTCATGCATAAGGACAGTGTGCATGAACTATTATTGCATTACAGTCCATGGAAGAAGGAACAGCAGTTTATATAGAGTGTAATTTTTACTAATTAGACATTTGTTTTGTCCAAGAATCTTCATACAAGCTTCTGAAATACAAAAGGTCCTTCTACTGAAATCAAGTCCAATAATGAAAACGTTTGCCTGGGTATGCTAGTGTCTTAAATTGTATATGCCTACAGAGCGGCATACATCTACATATTTTTATACGTACAGGGAACTGTCATTTCTACAGCCATTCAAACAGCATATGCAGCAAACCTACGTGTAATAGAAAATAAATAGAATAAACATTCACACCAATTTCTATGACCTACATGCAAAAACTGTCAATGACTATTTGTCAGAGTTTGTGCACATAAACATTTTTTTTGGCCTGTTAGCAAAGGTCCTTCTGAAATGCATTGACCTATTTTACCACTGTGTTTACAGTACATTAATGCTAACATAGTTTTGTCTAAAGGACACTTGGCATAAGGGGTCCATCAAGCATAATGAAAGACCCACAAGTGTGTCTAGTTGCTATGGTATCTTGAAAGTGGAACCCCAGACAAATATTCATATCACCTTTCAATCCAGTGATGAACGCATTAAAAATCATTAAAGTGTATGTAACCTTTAATTATAATAATAATTATTATTATCATGATTATTATAATGATTTTTATTATTCTGGCTGGTGTAAAAAATGGTTAGAAGGTCTGTTGGGTTTCCATTGTCCTGGTAAGCATGATCTCTGAGACAGCAAAAAAGGGGAAAGATCAGAAGAAAAAAGGGTGAGGAGAAATCGTTCATTGGGAACCAGAAGTAAAGGGGAAAAATGATAGTTCTTGTTATCCCATACTCTGTCCAAAAATGTCTGGCTTTACATAGATTTCTAACATGACTGAGGGACATGCAGAATATCGAGGCTAATACTTACCCCTAATCCATAAAAAACCACCACCAATCTTCAACCTCCTCCACCTAAATAAACACGCAACTCTCTTTTGGTGTAAAACCGGTCATGGCAGCCATTTATTTAACATAACTCTAACATAACACTTCTTACAGTACACTCAAATAATAACTGAGAGTAATAATCCCAACCGGTCGAAGGTCTTCGAAGGCACCGTTACTCACATCCAAAACTCAGCTGTATCTGACATCCAATGAAAAGGCCCCCAGCCGCTACTACACCGCCGCAATACTACAGTTACGTAGTCACAGATACAGCCAATAAACTCCCACATTGCCAACATGACCTTATAATTGGGAAGGAACATCCATACCTACGATGGGCCCAACCCATAATCCACCAAATTGTCACTCCAGCACCGTTCAAAGACCCATGGACCCCTGCTGGCTGCCATGACAAAACAAAACAGACAAACACCTCGGGACACAAATGCCTGTCCAGGCAAGAAACAAACTCAATGAACCTACACAAAAACAAACAACAGGACAAACACAAAGAAAAAACCATAATCAAAACCGCAAAACAAAACACGAAAAAACTCCAGGGAGGGAGGGCGGGAGAAACTACCCCCATGCTGACACAAGCTCCGACTGACCTCCGACAAGACCCAACCCACATCCTAATCCTGGCAAGGCCACCCCTCAAGGTTGCGTACTCCAATCAGGTGAGTAACCACCCCCTTACTTCCTGAATATACTCCCACCCAAATACACACTCCGCCTCGTCTGCACTCCCCAGTCATGCTGGCCCTCCCTTTTAGCTTTGCTCAGTCCAGGCCCTGACTTTACCATCATTTTAGGAGGAGAAGGAAGTTAGAGGGGATATTTCACCTTTTTTATAACTTTAACGTATCGCATTCCTCCCTCCTCCATATTAGTAAAAAACTAGTATTTTTAAATACCTTGTTTAAGCTCTTCCACTGTCCTGCCTTCTCCATTCTAACCAAGATGAAAATGACAAATCGTGGGCCACCCAGATACTTCAGGGATATTCACATCTTTTATCACAGAAGACTGAAGGCATGAATTCCAAGCCATTGTGGGATTTACCTGTTCTTGTAATAACTTATGCACCTCTTGGCAGAGCATCATAGTGCAACCAACAGTTGATTGCCGATATCATGACAATGAGTAATTAAAATTATGGACAGCTACGTATCTGTGTATGCATGTATGGAATCTAATGCAGTATTATCAGGGATCAGTTGTGAAAGAGTGGAAGTAACAGCCAGATCTGAGCCAGAATCAAAAATGGCAACACAGGAGAAGCGAGGCAAGCAAGTTATCGAAGAGTACAAACACTTGTACTGTATGTCTTTTTTTTAATTGCGTAGCCAAGTGCTGTCTAGACCACCTACATGATCATGGGACATTCTTAACAAAGACTGCCTTGAGTTGAGTTTTCCTCTAATGTTCAGCCTGGTGACTATAACATTGTGCCCTGGAAGCACTGGAAGATGGACCGCTACTGGATTGTGGGACATGTAGTCCGAAGAGTCAAATCTTAACATGGAGCTAGGGCTGCTGAAAACTACAAGGTCCTTCCAGCTGGACAAAAGTGAGAAATGCTGGGAGAGGATATTTATGGCTGGCTCGGGGGATGGCTCGCTCTCTTGGGACCATCGTCGGAGGTTGAAAGGATGAGCCAGGCTGCTCTGGGTGTTTAGAGCCTAAACAGCGTAGGGAATCTTCAGCAGGTAAGATACATACCTGCAGGCAGAGCATCCGTTTCCAGCCTCCTGCTGTTTGAGAGACTGTCTAGGGTTACTCGCTTCATCTCCGTGACAAGTGCATCGAGGGCCACCAAAAGGACTCTAATACTTACAAATCAGCTAAGAATAGATATGACAGTAGTTCCAAAAGCTGATTTGTAAGTATTAGAGTCCCTCTGGGGACACTTGAGGTTGGGATCACTCTATGTATTACGAGACATCATTAGATATGCTACATACTTGATGTTTTACCTTACAGATATTATACCTGCATCTACTCCTGAAGAAGTGAACAAAGAGTCTTGAAACGCATTTGTGGATGCAATTTTAGTACAATTATGTATTGACTTCTGGATTGTAGATGATCAACAGTATATTTAATCATGTATGAAATGCATTAATATGGATTCATTACACATCAGCTTGTTACCATTTTATCATCTTTTTATATGCAATGAGAAGTTTTTTTATTATTATTATTATTAATAAACATTGTTGGAAACTAGTTATTAATTGGTTGTGTGTGTTGTGCCTCATTTAAAGTCCCAGGACAAATACATTGGTTGTATGCATGAGTGGATGGTCCATGTGCTGGAGAGTCAGTGACTGTGTGTAGCTTTGGGTCTCTGGGAAAATTCATACTCACCGTCAGCATTAGAGATTCTCTGGGACAGTTTTGTACAGTGCAACAAGATAGTTGAAGCGGAACTACACTGTATCTGAGCACCACAAACCAAAACCACTATTTAGTTCATTTTTAATTCTCAAAGCAAATTGGGGGAATTTGGGGGAATTGGGGGAAATCCATCCATATCTGCATGGTTTATTTTGCTGAGAAAATACATCACTTAGAAAAACATCCCCTAGCATTTCTGGCTGTGGTCATGGGCAGATGATTCATGTAGTGTTTACTTACTACAATCCATCTGCCCTTAGCTCAGGCAGGATGTTGTGCTTAGTTGAGAAAACGCCTCCTCCCTTTCTGAAAACACCTGGGATGTATGACATAATTTGCCTAGGCCTTAAAACCAAAAAGCAACTGAAGTAAAAAGCAAATATTATATATTTATTCCTATTTACTAATGTTGGTAGCATAAGGATTAAAAATAGTAAATGATGATTGAGCAAATGAAGTTCCACTTTAAGTAGTCCCCCAAGTGCTCAGTTCTTTCAGATCTGGGATATCCCATGCTCCCTCACCCCAGCCAAGTTCTGTCTTCCAATAAAACACTAAAAAGAAACCCCTAGACTATAACTTTGAGCCAATGGACGTGTGAAGAAAATGCAGTGTGCCTGGCTGTGTGTACTCTAACTGGGGAAATAAGCCTATGTTCATAGTTACATAGTTAGTCTGGCTGAAAAAAAGACAAAAGTCCATCCAGTTCAGCCATTTAAAAAAAAAAAAGTTATAATCCTATACCCACAGTTGATCCAGAGGAAGGTAAAAAAAACCAGCAAAGCACGATCCAATTTGCTCCTGCAGGGAAAAAAACTCCTTCCTGATGCCCCAAGAGGCAATCGGATATTCCCTGGATCAACTTTACCTATAAATGTTAGTATCCAGTTATATTCTGTGTATCCAAGAAAGAATCCAGGCCTTTTTTAAAGCAATCCACTGAGCTGGTCAGAACCAATTCTTGAGGGAGTCTATTCCACATTTTCACAGCTCTCACTGTGAAGAAACCTTTCCATGTTTGGAGATTAAATTTCTTTTCCTCCAGATGTAAAGAGTGCCCCCTTGTCCTCTGTGATGACCTCAGGGTGAAAAGCTCTACACCGAGTTACATGGAGATCATATCCCCCCTTATGTATTATACATGGAGATCATATCCCCCCCTATGTATTATACATGGAGATCATATCCCCCCTTATGTATTATACATGGAGATCATATCCCCCTTATGTATTATACACGGAGATCATATCCTCCCTTATGTATTATACATGGAGATCATACCCCCCTTATGTATTATACATGGAGATCATACCCCCCTTATGTATTATACATGGAGATCGTATCCCCCTTATGTATTATACACGGAGATCATATCCCCCCTTATGTATTATACATGGAGATCATATCCCCCCTGATGTATTATACATGGAGATCATATCCCCCCTTATGTATTATACATGGAGATCATATCCCCCTTATGTATTATACATGGTGATCATATCCCCCCTTATGTATTATACATGGAGATCATATCCCCCCTTATGTATTATACATGGAGATCATATCCCCCCTTATGTATTATACATGGAGATCATATCCCCCCTTATGTATTATACATGGAGATCATATCCCCCCTTATGTATTATACATGGAGATCATATCCCCCCCTATGTATTATACATGGAGATCATATCCCCCCTTATGTATTATACATGGAGATCATATCCCCCTTATGTATTATACACGGAGATCATATCCCCCCTTATGTATTATACATGGAGATCATATCCCCCCTTATGTATTATACATGGAGATCATATCCCCCCTTATGTATTATACATGGAGATCATATCCCCCTTATGTATTATACATGGTGATCATATCCCCCCTTATGTATTATACATGGAGATCATATCCCCCTTATGTATTATACATGGTGATCATATCCCCCCTTATGTATTACACATGGAGATCATATCCCCCCTTAATCTCCTCTTCCCAAGAGAGAATAAATTCAGTTCCTCTAATCTTTCCTCATAGCTGAGCTCCTCCATGCCTCTTATCAGTTTGGTTGCCCTTCTCTGTACTTTCTCCAGTTCCCCAATGTTCTTTTTGAGAATTGGTGCCCAAAACTGAACTGCATATTCCAGAGGAGGTGTCACCAGCGCCTCTCTAAGGGTGCACTACATTTATAACACACCAGAATGAGATGCAACCATTGCTAATTATACTTCTGCTGTGCATTGTAATGTATGTAAGAAATGCATTGCAAGGCAGCGTAGCACGATGTAAAACTGCATGTCAACGCATGTCAGTGAGTATGCGAAATACATGCATTTTTTTAAATGTATTCTTTATGATCAAGTGCTATGTGTAAGCAAAGAAAGCTTAGCCTGAGAAAGAATGGGTGATGCTGATGTGTTACAGCTGGTGACAGGGCTTTAGCAAAGTTGTCAGAGTAATAAACTGTGACAGAGATATCAATAAACACTGATCCTTTGGAGCTGTGAGTGGGCTGCCATGTCATGTGATGACACATAACACAGAATGCCACTGCAGATTTGTCCCAACTACATCAGCTGTGGACACACCAAGACATCAGAATCATATTTAAAGAGACATTCCAGTCAAAAATGAAGCACATTCCTTCATGCGGTTATAATGATTTCTGCCTAGCAGTAGAAAAATATTTTTCTGTCTCTTTGCTTAAAGTTTGTGGTTGTTTCAGTGCTATGTGATTGAAGCTGACAGTAAGCCCCCCTCACGCTATACATAGTGCTCAGTCACCTGTGCAATCGAAAGGCGTTTCCATGCTTTATAGGGATCCTGTTGCTGGTCTAATATTAATTTCAACAACAATTTTTTCATGAGATTATATATGCATTTAGCATATTTTATGAATGTTATTTACCTGTTAAAGATTTCCTTATGTAGACATCCAAAAGCCATGAGGCTTCTAGGTGCTGCCATCTTGGATGTGATGTCAGCCGGACCATAGCTGCCACTCAAGAGAAACTCTATAGTTACATAGTTAGATTACAATAAGACTATCTAGTTCAACCAATCGAGAAAAAAATAATAAAAAATAAACAGAATATATAAATTGAAACCTCCATATACAGAAACCCAGAGCCACAGTTAATCCAGTGGAACACACAATAAAAAGCCTATAAAAAGAACGGTTCAGTTAGCTCCAGTGGGAGAATAAATAAATTCCTTCCTGATCCCCCAGAAAGATGTGGTTGTCAACCTCTTTGAGACCAGGACCTGGAAAGTGATTCCAAAACCTTCCATGTCTCAGAAAAAAAAAAAAGTTTATACTCGCTATAGAATACAAAATATGTATTTAACCTCCCTAGCGGTCTGATTATGTCCATATTTCTGTGCTCAAAGCAGTACATTTTTTTGCATGGAAATATGTATTTTTTTATTGTAGGCCTGTAATTTTTAGGAATAACTCACTGAAATCTGTCCGAACAAGAGTCTAGTAAACATCCCGGGTATGATAAAATTTGAAACATGAAATCATAAATTCTAAGTTAATAAATAATCATAAAAATAATAATATAATAATAATAAATTTAATTCAATAATATAATCAAACCAAAAGCACTGAAATTTGAAATATAGCGCCAAGTTCGCACATCGCTGAGCAAAGTTGCAGAATCGTTTTCAGTGTCTGATGACGAATTTCCCCACGAATCATTATCACTCAATTCTGCAAGTGGTTCTGATTTACTATCGCTGTTCTCTAGCTGGTCTAAAACTGCTTTTGACCTAAAGGGACACTTTTTGGACGCCATGGACGTTTCTCAGTTTCCAGGCAGAAAGAACAGTAAAAATGCAGGCAGGGCACAGGACAAAGCACTCGGGACAAAATATATGTGAAATGGTTTGATACAGTAATGTTATACAATCAGATTTTAGTGTAATTAGTGAATGTCACATTTTTGAATCTCCCGCCGGTTCCATCCTCCTGTACGTCCCAACGCTCGCAGGGAACGGAACCCAGAAGACAGATGCCGGCATCGGCCGGAGGACATTGCCGGGGATTCTGCACAGGGGGGACATTGCGGGAGCGCAGGACAAGGTAAGTGCTGGAGGGATCACGGAGCAACGCTGCAAAATATTCCCCAGTGCAGCTCGGGGTTACCGCTTTTGGTGCTGAAACTTTACCCCGAGCTACACTCGGGAATACTGCCAGGGAGGTTAAATTCTGGAAGGCTCTGGATAAGCTTTGGTATCACTGTGGGAGAATGAAGTTTCTGGAGGGGCTTAGGGGACTCTGCAGAAGACTTGTTGACCCTGAAGGGAATGAGGTTCCTGGAGGGAGCAGGGGGTAACTGTGGGGGATGAGGTCTCTAGAGAGTGCTGGGGGCTGTGCATGGGGCAATATGGGAGACTGGAGGGCACTTCGGAGACTGGGGGCACTGTAGAACACTGTTGGGGGCATGATAGGGAACTGGAGACTCTGCAGAAAGCTGAGGGGCAATGTGTCAAGCTAACAAGCCACTGTGGGGACTGAGAGCTCTTAGGAAGCTTAAGGGCAATGTGAGAGGTTGAGGAACACTGTGAGCCACTATGGGAGGTTAGGTGGGACTATGGGAGCTGGGAATAGCTGTGGAAGGTTAAGGGATCTGCAGCTAGCTGAAGGCTCAGGAGAAGGGAGGCTGTGGCCTGGCAGCTGGCCAAGCCCAGTTATTGAGAACCACTGTTCTATAGTATTCCCCTTCACTCCTCCTCTAGCAGCTACGTATAAGGTTATGTACGGAGGTGAGGGAGGAATAAAGGAGCTTGGCCAAAACAGACAGGAATTAGACACTTCCAGAAGAGAAGAGGGTTATTACATGCAAGAAGGTTGGTTGCTGTGCTAGGGAACTGACTTATTCAAAGTAGTCAAATTTGCTAGTAAGTTTAGAGGCAAGTCGATAAAAATGTGATTGTGCAACAAAGTTTTGGGTGCCATCTAAAATAAGTGGTACCTATATTCTCACAGTCCCTTTCCTTGATATTGTTAGGTGTTTTTTTTGTGTTTTGTTAGATATGTTTTTAACTCAAGGTCTCTCTGGCTGCTCCTGAGGCCCAGCCTTAGTCAGTTCAGATTTACAGATTGCTTTCGTGTCTGGCTATCAACCTTCTCTTGTTAAATCATACGTGTGAACTTTATTTATTCATTTATTTATTTGTATCTCTTATTTATCCTCCTATGTTATCTGACATTGTGTGCACCTGCAAATTGCCTTCTGAAAATTGTTTGAATAAAATGTTATTTGACTAAAAAAAAGGGGGTACCACAATGCACCATGGTACATGCCTTGGGGTAATGCGCTGTAAAAATGCATTTTATACCTTACCTGTTGTAACCATCAGGAAATCCATTCTGAGAAATGTTGTGTAGCCATCTCTAGGATGTGGACAGAAAGTGGCTGCAGAATAGAAGCAATAAGATTGTTAAAAAAGAAATGAAAATCGGGAGGAAACAAGTATTTTGTTATTTTTTTTATTCACAATTGTTTATGGAACACGGATCTTCAGGAAGCCAATCAATTAAGGTTTAGATCACAGATGTCAAACTGGCAGCCCTCCAGCTGTTGTCAAACTACAATTCCCATGAGGCAGTGCAAGATTGACAGTTACAAGCATGACTCCCAGAGGCAGAGGCATGATGGGACTTGTAGTTTCACGACAGCTGGAGGGCCACCAGTTTGACACCCCTGGTTTAGATGAATACATTTGAAATACAAAACTGAAACACACATATGTGAGGCTATCTGTCTGCCAAAGCAGCACTAGAAAATAAGAAAGGAAAAAGGGGCACACAAGCCTTGAGCATTACCTCAATAAAAACTTTAATCATAGAAACTAGCAGATGTATACTCACAAACAGGGGCGGACTGACCATTTGGAAACTCGGGCACTGCCCGAGGGACCGGGGTCAGTAGGGGGCCCCATGAGATGCCCCTGGTACCTTTTTCATAGGCTTTTTTGAGTTTGGGCAAGGACACAGGGGCCCCATGATCCCTTATTGCCCGGGGGCCCCATGACTTGTCAGTCCGCCCCTGCTCACAAACAACAAATGTACACAGGCATATCATGACTGACAATAGTCCATGGTATGAAATGGTGCACAGGTCCCACAAGGACGCTTGAGAATGGCTGATGCGTTTTGAAGAGCGATCTCCTCTTCTTCAGAGCCTCAGTAATGGCATACTGTGTGCCCCGAATGCATTACGTCACTGAGAATGCGCAGGTGATGTCATTGGCTGTTGCAGATATGAATATCTCCCACATGGTACACGTTTAGGAGATATTCATTGTACTGAGAAGTACGTTTGATTGTAAGCTTACCTGTAGGTACAACTTAATATAGGGACTTTGCTACCATCTTAAAGCGAAGGGGAAGTTCCACATTAAGCCTTCGTCCCCCTCTCCCCATTAAGGATTGGCATGTTTGGGAGCGGAAGCGGGTATCTGAATTTAACCCTTTTTGAAGAAGTCGGAAGTGAGGAAACACGTCAAAGACGTGACGTCGGACGCAGACGTAGACCAGAAGTTACAGAGCGGCCATCTTGAGAGACGTTTTATATGCTGATTGTCATTTTACTGAGGATACATGATCCCTATATTTGAGCAAAATACAATTTTATTCCGTTTTTGATTGTAATACTGATGGGAGAAAAGGACGGTCTGGAGCACCAATTTTTGTGGAATACTATGTAATGAGATTTAAAGTTGCATACAAGTTTTGATAGGGTACAGCTGCTTAGAAGTGGGCACTGGGTGGCTTGGCACATTACCAGCACTGGGTTTATGTTTATTTTTGCCTTATGTAGGGTTAATACACTATGTAGAGTTTTCTTTTTGAGGTACACATGGATAAAAGGAATGCTTTCATGAAGATGGATTGATTTAGGAACACAAATTTATTGATTTGACAATATCACAGATGCCGAGACAGTGTTACCTTGACTTTGGACTTTTGGGGGAGAAAGTGGAACTTTTTGCATCTAGGGTAGCTAAATATTATTTTAGGACTGTATGTTAGGTTTGGGTAAACCAAAATTTTGTTATTGTATAGGTACTTGCTACCACTTCCACTGTGACCGCCTAGGCCAGTGGTAGGCCATCTTTTTTTTCAACTGAGCCAAATCTCGCCAAAACCACGATTGAAATTTATTTTGAGAGCCACATTTTTAAAACTGAAAACACATAGGATGGTACACTGTTTTTAGTTTCAATAAGTTTTTATAGTAATTCATCCCCCATATAGTAATTCATCCCCCATAGTAATTCATCCCCCATATAGTAATTCATCCCCCATAGTAATTCATCCCCCATATAGTAATTCATCCCCCATAGTAATTCATCCCCCCATATAGTAATTAATCCCCCATATAGTAATTCATCCCCCATAGTAATTCATCCCCCATAGTAATTCATCCCCCATATAGTAATTCATCCCCCCTATAGTAATTCATCCCCCCTATAGTAATTCATCCCCCATAGTAATTCATCCCCCATAGTAATTCATCCCCCATAGTAATTCATCCCCCCTATAGTAATTCATCCCCCATAGTAATTCATCCCCCCTATAGTAATTCATCCCCCATATTAATTCATCCCTCATATAGTAGTAGTAAGTAAGTAGCAAGTAGTAAGCCAAGTCCCCCCTGTGTCAATTCACTTACCTTTGCTCCGCGCGTTCCTCTCGCCATGTTCCCGCGCCGTTCCGGTCTTCAGGGCGGACTGTGAGAGGAGCCTAGCTCCTCTCACGTTCGTCACGCTGCCCCGCCTACACACATCCTGACAGCCAATCACTGGCTATCAGGATGTGAGTGGCAGCGAGACTGGCCAATCATTGCATTTGAGCGCGCTGCCCTGGCTGTTTTTTTTTTTGGATCACGCTGCAGAGTCCCTGCCGCCCGAGAGAAGGGAGGAGAGCGGGCGCCCGGCACACAAGAGCCGCATTAAAGCGTGTAAAGAGCCGCATGTGGCTCACGAGCCGCAGCTTGCCGAACACTGGCCTAGGCGATCGGAAGCAGAAGTTGTCCTCCCTCCCCATAGTCTTCTGGGACATGTGACCACGGGGCCATTCACAAAGCGCAGCGCTTCTCACGCATGCGCAGTGGGATCCCAGCTGTGAAGCCACAAGTCGGTTACCACACTGATGATGCCGGCGCCAGGGAGAGAAGACGGCCGGTGAAACCTGCCGCGGTGAGGACACCACTGGACCGAGGGACAGGTAAGTGTCTGTAATTTAAAAGTCAGCAGCTATAGTTTTTGTAGCTGCTAACTTTTATTTTTTTTTTTTTCATGGGAACTCCGGTTTAAGGGAACCTGATATCAAACCACCTCCGTAGAAGCTAGAAATACAGAACTGCATAAAATGATGTTTTTATATGTACCATAAGACTGCCTCTAAGGTTATAGACTATTTTTTGTACAGTTTTTTCCAGGAATCTTAATGACTCTTAATAACTATGACTCAGAATCTTTGAACGCTATCTGACCTTTTTAAGCTGTCAAAACACCTGCCGCACCCAACGCTATCACACATAATATGACATTCATAGATACAAAGAAGAGATATGATTTGTGCAAATATGGTTCATGTCAATCAGTCCGGCTCTCTGCTTGCTTCCCTATTTTAGCAGAAAGAATGGGGTATACCAACTTTGAAGAGAAAAAAAAGAAATATGTTTACAGGGACTAAAGGAAAAATTAAAAGTGACCTGCTAATGCTCTGCAGCACAAAGCAACGTGTTGCAATCTCATATATTTTGAATGTCAACCCAATGCACTGTTACAGTAGCAGACAACACACCCACGCTGCAGTCAATCCACCTGTATTTAAAAAAAAAAAAAAGGATTGTTTGATTTTCTGGACCTTGCTGAGCTTTGATAGGCCACTCATAATGAATGGGCTGCCTTAAAGCAACATACATCTTAACACACGTGAACAGGGCTGCTGATAGAAACCATGGGGCCCCATACAGCCAACCTGACAGAGTCCTTCCCCTCTGCTTCAGTTATGAATGAACACAGTGAGTGATTGGTACAGAGAATGGTAAATGTGACATATTTACCAGACCTTTCCCCCACTCTCCATCCTGAACGATCCTAATATGTGATTGCAGCTGCCGGAGGGAAGGAGAGGAGGGAAGCCGAGAGCACGGCAGGGGTGAGGGCACACAGGGGACGGTGATGGGTGTGACGGGGGGGCAATTACTGGAACCGATCCCCTGTATGGCTCTCTCTGCAGCAGCTGAAAGCCAGCAGGAGGGAGAAGAGAAGAAGCCAGCTTTCAGCTGCTGCAGAGAGAGCCATACAGTGGATAAGTTCTAGTAATTGCCTCCGCCCCCTCCGCTGTGCTGATCACTCTTCCTGACCACATCAAATTCACCCAGCTGCCAGCCCCCCCGCTGTGCTGATCACCCTTCCTGCCCACATCAAATTCACCCAGCTGCCTGCCCCCCCCGCTTTGTTGATCACCCTCCCTGCCCACATCAAATTCACCCAGCTGCCTGCCCCCCCGCTGTGCTGATCACTCTTCCTGCCCACATCAAATTCACCCAGCTGCCTGCCCCCCCCCCCCGCTTTATTGCTCACCCTCTATGCCTACATCAAATTCACCCAGCTGCCTGCACCCCCACTTTGTTCATCAAATTCACCCAGCTGCCTCCCCCGCTTTGTTGATCACCCTCCCTGCCCACATCAAATTCACCCAGCTGCCTGGGCCCCCCTGCTGGCCTGGGCCCCATACAGGAGGACTGGTGTTACCGTCTTATCCATGGCCCTGTGTATGAACATTTAGCTGCAGCCTGGAAAAATGTGAATAGAGCCTTAAAGCTGAACTCTAAACAGATATAAAAAAAACACAAATGTATAAACTTCTGTTTCCAATATTAGGGATGGGCTTTGGCAGAGGAGGTGGCTCTAGACATTATGAGGCCTTAGGCAAACGTTAGACATGAGACCCCACTCACGGCCATCCATCTGCTTGTCCGACTGTCCGTCCGTCAGCTACACAGCAGGCTTTCCCAGATTGAGATCCTCATGCGGTGGATGGGAGGGGTGACTGTATATTAAACACAAATTTTCAGGAAAAAATATAATAAAATGAATGTTAGTGCAAAAACACACAACAGAATACCCGTTTTTGGTTAAAATATAAAAGATGAGGTTGCATCGAGTAAATAGATACCAAACATTCCATATCCTAAAATTGCATGCACCCGTGATATCGCCAAAAACTATGATGCCCTTTACAGCTCATCAGTTTAGAGGTAACTAGCAGTGCAAGAATTATTGTTCTCAATCTGACGTTCGCGGTGTTGTGCGCCCGCTGTTTACATACGTGTGCACACCCTGGACTTGCGCTTGTGTTGCGGGGCAATGGGGGTTAATATATTTTATAATCATTTTAATTTTTTTTTTTTACATTTATTTTTACTTTATTGCTATCACAAGGAGTAAAAAAAAAACATTATGTGATAGCAGCAGGTGACAGGTACTCCTTATGGAGACCCCAATGTCTCCCCTGCCCTTCATACCATCTAACCAAGCACAGGTCAGCTTGGATAGATGTGCCCCTTGGCTGTACTGGCCCAGGAAAGGGTGTTGGTGATAGTGTTCCTGGGCTCTGGTAACAGTGGAGATGGGGAACCAGGGAAGGAGGAGGGGGGGGGGGGGCGCTGCTGGCTCCGTGAAAGTGATCAGCAGCAATGAAGTTTCTGCATCAATTTTACTTTCCAGCGGATGCATTAGGCAAATTAGGTGACCGTGAGGCCCCTGTAAGTGCAAGGCCTTAGGTGACTGCCTCATTTGCCTAATTAGAGATCTGCCTCTGGGCTTTGGGTTTGGGTAGACCATACGATCAACCCAACTCTAGCTCTTCACAGTTTGAGAAAATGGCAAACTGTCGCAATAGCCGCTGAACTGTGGCTAACTGGCTTTGAAGGCCCAAGCATAGAGCTTTTCCAGTGTACCAGCCCAGGGGTGGATTGACCATTTGGAAACTCGGGCACTGCCCGAGGGCCCGGGGTCAGTAGGGGGCCCCATGAGATGCCCCTGGTACCTTTTTCATAGGCTTTTTTGAGTTTTGGCAAGGACACAGGGGCCCCATGATCCCCTATTGCCCAGGGGCCCCATGAGCTGTCAGTCCGCCCCTGTACCAGCCCCCATCACTATAAGAGTCATGGTTCCCAAGAGTCTTTTCATTGCATGTTGGAACAGATATAGGAAAGCCTGGGAAAGCTCACAGAAGGCAGGGAAAGTTCAATGTTCATGTTGGTGTTCATAACGCATTATTAAGAAAATGTCTCTGTATGCCAATAAGGAGGCACAGTAAACACCAAAAAAAGATTGCACCGTTCCAAGTCCCAAGCATATTCCTTAGGTCCCCATCTGCACTGGTTGCTGGCTTTAGGATCTAATCCTGTCCGGGCACATATGGCATAAACGAAAGACAAATCACACTTCCTTAAAGTCCTTCCATGAAGTTTAATCAAAGGAGTCGGCCCTGCCCTAAGCTGCACCCCTCTGATACAGTATCTCCCAGAAGTGAGTACACTCCTCACATTTTAGTAAATATTTTATTATATCTTTTCATGTGACAACACTGAAGAAATGACACTTTGCTACAATGTAAAGTAGTTAGTGTACAGCTTGTATAACAGTGTAAATGTGCTGTCCCCTAAAAATAACTCAACACACAGCCATTAATGTCTAAACCGGCGGCAACAAAAGTGAGTACACCCTTAAGTAAAAATGTCCAAATTAGGCCCAAAGTGTCAGTGGTTGCTACTGGAGTCCTCTTCCACTTATCCATGACGACATCACAGAGCTGGTGGATGTTAGAGACTTTGCACTCCTCCATCTTCCACTTTGAGGATGCCCCACCAATGCACAATAGGGTTTAGGTCTGGAGACATGCTTGGCCAGTTCATCACCTTTACCCTCAGCTTCTTTAGTAAGGCAGTGGTCATCTTGGAGGTGTGTTTGGGGTCGTTATCATGTTGGAATACTGTCATGCGGCCCAGTCTCCGAAGGGAGGGGATCATGCTCTGCCTCAGTATGTCTCAGTACATGTTGGTATTCATGGTTCCCTCAACGAACTGTAGCTCCCAGTGACATCAGCACTCATCAGCCCCAGACCATGACACTCCCCCCCCACCATGCCTGACTGTAGGGAAGACACACTTGTCTTTGTACTCCTCAACTGGTTGCCGCCACACACGATTGACACCATCTGATCCAAATAAGTTTTTATCTTGGTCTCATCAGACCACAGGACATGGTTCCAGTAATCCATGTCCTTAGTCTGCTTGTCTTCAGCAAACTGTTTGCTGGCTTTTTTGTGCATCATCTTTAGAAGAAGCTTCTGGGACGACAGCCATGCAGACCAATTTGATGCAGTGTGCGGTGTATGGTCTGAGCACTGACAGGCTGACCCCCGCCACTTCAACCTTTGCAGCAATGCTAGCAGCACTCATACGTCTATTTCCCAAAGACAACCTCTGGATATGACGCTGAGCACGTGCACTCAATGTCTTTGGTCGACCATGGCAAGGTCTGTTCTGAGTGGAACCTGTCCTGTTAAACCGCTGTATGGTCTTGGCCACTGCGCAGCAGCTCAGTTTCAGGGTCTTGGCAATCTTCTTATAGCCTAGGGCAGGGCTTAAAATTTCAAGTCTAGACCTACTAGCCAGGCACAAACCTTACTCTCCACCAGTTGCCCCACCCAACCTTGCCCAGGTCCGCCTCTAACCCCACCCCGGCCCACCCCCAACCTCGCCTCCAGCCCATCCCCCAACCACGCCCCCTTAAAGCTTATGAAATTACATTTTGCTTTAGAATAGAGTCCAAAATATAAAACTGTATACAGTAATGTATATCCCAGCTCCCCTGTACTCCATTATAGTGATATGACATGTATACAGTAATCATTACTGTATACATGTCATATCACTATAATGGAGTACAGGGGAGCTGGGATATACATTACTGTATACATGTCATATCACTATAATGGTGTACAGGGGAGGGGGATATACATTACTGTATACATGTCCTATCACTATAATGGAATACAGGGGAGGGGGGATATACATTACTGTATACACGTCACATCACTATAATGGTGTACAGGGGAGCTGGGATATACATTACTGTATACATGTCATATCACTATAATGGAATACAGGGGAGGGGGGATATACATTACTGTATACACGTCATATCACTATAATGGAGTACAGGGGAGCTGGGATATACATACTGTATACATGTCATATCACTATAATGGGGTACAGGGGAGGGGGGATATACATTACTGTGTACATGTCATATCACTATAATGGAGTACAGGGGAGCTGGGATATACATTACTGTATACATGTCATATCACTATAATGGAGTACAGGGGAGCTGGGATATACATTACTGTATAAAATAAATAGTGCAGCGCTAGATGTTATATGACTGTACCAATATTGAAGATGGTGCAATATCCCTTACTTAAATGTCAACGGGTGTAGACCACATACATATGTGTGACCAAACACACTGCATGTGATCTTCCCAAGAATTGAAAAAACGTGAGCTTCACACGACTTCACTTCACAATACAAAACGCACAATATAAATGCACAGTATAGTCCAGTCATCAAAAAGACATAGATGAGTGTATTTCAATGAAATCCTTATGATGCATGTAGTCCGGCGATATGCAGAAGAAATAATTAAATTGCGCACTCACCGGAAGCACAATTTAAATTGTGCGTTTGTGTCTTATACACCAAAGGTCACTCCGACTGTAGATGAAGGGAAGCTCTGGATAGGTGGTTCTATGATGAAAGATATCACATCCGGGGATTCCCTCTGGCAGGCAGGCTCCAAAACAGGGTCAACTGAATTTTTCTCTGGGCCTTGGGATAATCACCTGGTGGTCCTGAGGAATTAAATGCTCGATGTGGAGCAAAAAGGAATACCCATAGTGTAGTAGTTGTGTCAAATTTAAAAGGATTTATTGTATATTAAAACAAAACCACTTAACATAAGTATAAGAATAAAATCAATCCTTGTGCACTAAGGATATCATGAATGACACACTGACCAGCTGGTATAGAAGAGTGGCCGCCGGACCCCCTTGATCCGGCGGCTTAGCGTCACGGCTAGCAGAGGCTCCTCCTTGACGCGCGTTTCGTATCACACGTACATCATCAGAAGGAATAAGAGCCATAGCTGCCGGACGCCACAAAAGTCATATATATAGTGTATTGTAAGCTTGTATTCAGGTTAATTGGGTGCCATTTTGTCAAAGTCCCGCATACTGCGCATGTGCGGGCGTCCGGGCGCCATTTTATAGTAGCCCAATGGTGTATGTATCCACCGCATACCCAACCGCGGTGGAACATATTATATATAAATCTATAAGCTAGTGGGGAGGAGCTCATCCCTCTCTCCCACATATCACAGTCCCAGGCTTCCCCAGGTGCCCCCAAGAGGAGATAAAAGAGGCGCCGATCGATACAGGTCGGCGCCATATTCCCGGGGGCTGGCTGTATAAGTGCGCATGCGCAGATGAGCACAGCGGACCGACGCCATTTTGCCGTGGGCCGGTGCAGCAGTGCGCATGCGCGAACGGAATCGCCATATTCCCGTGGTCTAACAGGATGAGAACACACTCTACCTGCACAAATACAGGGACAGTGAATGGACAATATTATAGTGAATGAGCACAACGGACCGACGCCATTTTATCGTGGGTCGGTGCGACAGTGCGCATGCGCGAACGAAATCGCCATATTCCCGTGGTCTGACAGGATGAATACACACTTTACCTGCACAAATGCAGGGACAGTGAATGGACAATTAAGGATATATTTAAAATTTAGATAATGTCCTATTCACCTAAGGGAGGCTCTGATGTGTAGATTAAATACATCATGCTTCATTAGTAAGTGTCAGACGTGGTATCTTATGTACCCATTAACACCACATGTTTACTATTGAACACTCCGTGGTGATAAAAAATCACTATAGTAAGACTAAAGATATTTTATACAATGCTTAAAACCACTGTGTATAAACAATATGGTTATATACAAAAATGTATAAAATTATACACATGTTAGCCGTTTAGGGGTCATATAAAAGCAAAAACATGGGGGCTATGATGAGTGTTCATAACTATACAGTATATGTCCTCATTGAACCCACTTCAATACAATAAAATACATAAGATAAAAACAAAAATATATAAAAGTTGCAATGACAAGTATCAGAAAAAATATGAATGAAATTTCTAATTTCTAAGTGGGCCATATTAGAAAACCTTATAGGTCATAATCCACAAATAAGTGGATTGTTATAGTAGCTAAGGTCGTCCTAATCTATATTCATATGATGTTGCAATGCTCCCGACAATCTACAATGTGAATGTGAATAATCAGAATTAGACAAAGGGCCATATAAACAATTGAAGACATAGATATTAACTATTATCTATATAGCAATTTATGTCTACCTCTACATTATGGCCAAGAGGGGATAATGTTCTCATCTCGTATATCCACCTCGTTTCCATTTGGGAGACTTGTCTGAGCTTATTTGTACCTCGCCAGTGACTATGAACTGCATCAATCCCTACAAATTTCAAAAAAGTGGGGTCCCGGTTATGGTGGTATCGGAAATGTCTAGATAGAGGATGTTCTTTCCGGCCCTTTTTAATACAGTTAACGTGCTCTCTAAACCTGTCTCTGAGCCTTCTGGTGGTCCGACCAATATATTGCCGTTTGCATGGGCACTCTAAGAGGTATACCGCATAACGGCTATGACAGGTGATCAATCTGGAGATGTCATATGTTTTCTGAGTTATAGTGGAAGAGAAAAATTCAATTTTCTTTTTGCGTATACCATCTAACTTACATATAACACACTTGTTACATGGGTAAAAACCCGTCATATTGCCAAAAAACGTAGTTCTAGGGGGAGGATCTACCACATTTGGTGAGATTTTATCTCGTAAGGTAGGGGCCTTTCTGAAGACTATTTCAGGCCTATCAGGTAATGCTCTAGCTAGGATTGGATCAGCCTTAAGAATGTCCCAGTTTTTCTTAATAATCTTACTGATTTGTTTGTATTGGATAGAAAAAGATGTGATAAAGGGACAAAATTTACCGTTCTTATGTGAGGTAGAGGTGGTTAACATCATATCTCTATTCATATTTGCCACTCGGGCCATCTCATCATCTAATACTGTAGCGTTATACCCTTTCTCAATAAACCTTTCCTTTAGGACGGCGGCCTTCTGATGGTAAGTGTTAACATCTGTACATATTCTCCTTATCCTCATGAACTGGCCTTTAGGAATATTGGCCAGCCACGAGGGATGGTGGCAGCTGTCCATCGGGATGTAGCTATTCCTATCCGTGTTCTTAAAGAAGGCTTCTGATATTATAGAGCCTCCATTATTGATCAATGTTACATCTAAAAAATCAATTTTGATAGTACTATAGTTAAAGGTAAGTTGAATATTGAGATTGTTATTATTTAGAGACCCGAAGAAATTGATAAGTGTCTGTTCATCCCCCTGCCAGAGGAGGAAGATATCATCAATATACCTTTTGTAGAATAAAAGTTCTGGCCAATCACGAGAGTATATTATATCTTCCTCCCACCTGGCCATGAACAAATTGGCCAGGCTGGGAGCAAACTTTGCTCCCATTGCTACGCCTCTTTTTTGCAGGTAGAATCTATTATTAAACCAAAAATAATTGGTATGCATGGCAAAATCCAATAATTCCAGGATATATGACTTCAATTTCTTGGTGATATTAGTAGTGGTATTAAGATAGTACTTAACTGCTGATCTACCGTCTTCATGGTTAATGTTACTGTACAAAGAGGCTACGTCAGCAGTTACCAAGAAAGTCATATGTTTAGGATTCCATGTAAGATTCTTGATTTCATTTAGAACCTGCTTAGTGTCTTTCAGATAAGAGGGGGTAGCTGTCACTAAGGGCTGTAGGTGGTAATCTATAAATTGACCAATCTTAGAACACAAGGATCCGATTCCACTAATAATCGGTCTCCCTGGTGGATGCACTGGGTCCTTGTGCACTTTAGGAAGACAATATATAATCGGAAGTCTTGGGGCCTTTGGACACAAGAAGTTCTTTTCTTTTGAGTTAATGATATTATTCTCAAAACCTTTACTTATCAGTTGTTTCAAAGACCGCTTGTAAGTAACAAGTGGATCTTTGGGTAAAAGTTGATAGGTTTCTTTATCGTCCAGTATTCTTTGGACTTCTTTTATATAGTCTACCTTATTTAGCAGAACTACCCCTCCACCTTTGTCCGCGGGCCTTATGACTAAATCTTTATTTTCAAGTAGAGACTTTAATCCCATATCTACGCCTACTTGGTTATATGGGCGCTTTATTTTAATAGATTCCATGTCTTTAAGTACCATTTCCTTAAAGGTATTGATATGTGACTGAGTTTGAGGAGGAGGGTTGAAAAGGGAAGCATTTCTTAATTGAGATGTAGATGGTTGGGTACTATTCTGATCAATCGCTAATGGTTTGTTAAGAAAAAAACGTTTGATTGCCAATCTCCTAGTAAACTTGTGTATATCTAAATACGTCTGAAACTTATTCAGCTTAGACTTAGGAGCATATTTTAAACCTTTATTAAGAACCTTAAGTTCTTGTTGGGATAAAGTAGTGCCACTCAAATTGAAGATACCCTTATCTGTTATAGTTTCCTCTTTTTGGGGTCTATTGACCCTCTTCCCTCCTCTGCTTCCTCTGTGCGGATACTTCTTTTTCGTGTGGTTCCTTCCCCTAAAAAACGAATCTGTTGGGATGGTTCAGGCTGGGTGTTATAGACTGGATAGTCATCATAGCCATCATGTCTATTTCCTCCCTGATAATAATCGGGGTTACCTGGAGGCCTATCATATTGCATATTACGAGGAGTTCCCCAATTCCTCCTGGGTGTGTAATAATGAGGTTGATACACATCCTGCGGATTACCTGGAGGTCTATCATACTGGATGTTACGAGGGGTTCCCCAATTTCTCTTGGGTGTATAATAGTGAGGTTTATACACATCCTGACCATAATTATAATCATAGTCATGGTTAGGGATACAATTATTAGGCTGATTGTAGTTACGACTGGGGACACGATCATTATGTTGATAATTGTTCCGATTTTTGGGTCCCTTAGTGGATTTCTTATTAGAACCTCTTTTTTTGTTCTTATTATTCTTCTGTAGTGGATGCCACCTCATGTCTCTCAGTCCAATATTATTCATATCACTATCAGGGCCCTGGTATAGATGTTCAAAACGATTGTATACTGGGATGGGTGCTCCCTCATACTGCCCAGGATTTCTTGGAGAGTCATGACCATGCTGTCTTTCAGATGAAACACCGGGTATATGTTTACTAGATATGCCACTGATTTGCTTTCCAGGAGCCATATTAGCATTAGAGATGACGTTATTATAGTCATTTCTAGAGGTTTGCCATTTGAAAATGCATTTCTCTTGATAATCTTTAGAATCCCTAAAGTATTTTTTCTTTTTTTTGATCTTTTGATCCCTTTCTATACCGTCTAAGTAGTTTTTAAGTTTGTTGGATTCATTAATGTATTCCTCTGTACTTTTATACGGTATCAGTTTTTCTCTGATTTTGTTAATTTCCTTGTCTAAATGTGCAAGTTTTTTCTTTTTCCTGACAATGAGGAATTTTAAAAGGTCTAATCCCATGTTATTGAAAAACTGGAGCCATTCAGACTCGCTGTTAATATCGTCAATTTCTGGGGGTATATCCCATCTCAGAAATCTCGGGACCATATTCTCTTTAATGTATTTCTCCAAAAAGGAGATGTCCCATAAAGTTCTTATCTCAGATGAAGTAATATTTTGAAGATGTAAAAAGAGGCCTTTCAGATCATCTATACTGTCATCAATTGAGTATACATCCTCCGAGATGTTAGCTCTCTTAGATCTTATCTCAAATATATCCATATTGTATAAGGTTACTAGAAAGCAGCTCAAACTGTAAGGAAATTGTGTGTAAATATGGTAATGAGGGATTCAGTGAGCGCTAACCAACACAGCAGCTGATACACTAAAAAGGAAAACCATCAACCTTCAAACAAACAATATAAAATAAATAGTGCAGCGCTAGATGTTATATGACTGTACCAATATTGAAGATGGTGCAATATCCCTTACTTAAATGTCAACGGGTGTAGACCACATACATATGTGTGACCAAACACACTGCATGTGATCTTCCCAAGAATTGAAAAAACGTGAGCTTCACACGACTTCACTTCACAATACAAAACGCACAATATAAATGCACAGTATAGTCCAGTCATCAAAAAGACATAGATGAGTGTATTTCAATGAAATCCTTATGATGCATGTAGTCCGGCGATATGCAGAAGAAATAATTAAATTGCGCACTCACCGGAAGCACAATTTAAATTGTGCGTTTGTGTCTTATACACCAAAGGTCACTCCGACTGTAGATGAAGGGAAGCTCTGGATAGGTGGTTCTATGATGAAAGATATCACATCCGGGGATTCCCTCTGGCAGGCAGGCTCCAAAACAGGGTCAACTGAATTTTTCTCTGGGCCTTGGGATAATCACCTGGTGGTCCTGAGGAATTAAATGCTCGATGTGGAGCAAAAAGGAATACCCATAGTGTAGTAGTTGTGTCAAATTTAAAAGGATTTATTGTATATTAAAACAAAACCACACACGATTGACACCATCTGATCCAAATAAGTTTTTATCTTGGTCTCATCAGACCACAGGACATGGTTCCAGTAATCCATGTCCTTAGTCTGCTTGTCTTCAGCAAACTGTTTGCTGGCTTTTTTGTGCATCATCTTTAGAAGAAGCTTCTGGGACGACAGCCATGCAGACCAATTTGATGCAGTGTGCGGTGTATGGTCTGAGCACTGACAGGCTGACCCCCGCCACTTCAACCTTTGCAGCAATGCTAGCAGCACTCATACGTCTATTTCCCAAAGACAACCTCTGGATATGACGCTGAGCACGTGCACTCAATGTCTTTGGTCGACCATGGCAAGGTCTGTTCTGAGTGGAACCTGTCCTGTTAAACCGCTGTATGGTCTTGGCCACTGCGCAGCAGCTCAGTTTCAGGGTCTTGGCAATCTTCTTATAGCCTAGGGCAGGGCTTAAAATTTCAAGTCTAGACCTACTAGCCAGGCACAAACCTTACTCTCCACCAGTTGCCCCACCCAACCTTGCCCAGGTCCGCCTCTAACCCCACCCCGGCCCACCCCCAACCTCGCCTCCAGCCCATCCCCCAACCACGCCCCCTTAAAGCTTATGAAATTACATTTTGCTTTAGAATAGAGTCCAAAATATAAAACTGTATACAGTAATGTATATCCCAGCTCCCCTGTACTCCATTATAGTGATATGACATGTATACAGTAATCATTACTGTATACATGTCATATCACTATAATGGAGTACAGGGGAGCTGGGATATACATTACTGTATACATGTCATATCACTATAATGGTGTACAGGGGAGGGGGATATACATTACTGTATACATGTCCTATCACTATAATGGAATACAGGGGAGGGGGGATATACATTACTGTATACACGTCACATCACTATAATGGTGTACAGGGGAGCTGGGATATACATTACTGTATACATGTCATATCACTATAATGGAATACAGGGGAGGGGGGATATACATTACTGTATACACGTCATATCACTATAATGGAGTACAGGGGAGCTGGGATATACATACTGTATACATGTCATATCACTATAATGGGGTACAGGGGAGGGGGGATATACATTACTGTGTACATGTCATATCACTATAATGGAGTACAGGGGAGCTGGGATATACATTACTGTATACATGTCATATCACTATAATGGAGTACAGGGGAGCTGGGATATACATTACTGTATACATGTCATATCACTATAATGGAGTACAGGGGAGGGGGGAATATACATTACTGTATACATGTCATATCACTATAATGGAATACGGGGGGGGGAGAATATACATTACTGTATACACGTCATATCACTATAATGGAGTACAGGGGAGCTGGGATATACATACTGTATACATGTCATATCACTATAATGGAGTACAGGGGAGGGGGGATATACATTACTGTATACATGTCATATCACTATAATAAAGTACAGGGGAGGGGGATATACATTACTGTATACACGTCATATCACTATAATGGAGTACAGGGGAGCTGGGATATACATTACTGTATACATGTCATATCACTATAAGGGAGTACAGGGGAGGGGGATATACATTACTGTATACATGTCATATCACTATAATGGAGTACAGGGGAGGGGGGATATACATTACTGTATACATGTCATATCACTATAATGAATGTAATAAAGAATGTAGCGCTACACCCAAACTATATATGCACATTTAAATGAAAAATAAATATATATAAAAAATGTGAAATCACAAAATCTCATATAGAATATATATAAATGTGACAGTGATGTCAATTGATATTAATTAGTGCTCATAAATGATAAAATCAACACAATAAAATAAATAGCTCAAAAAATGTGAAAAAACATTTCCATATATATATGTATAAACCACACATACACATATATATGATTATAATCACACGTGCCTCTTGTGAAGTGAAATAACCATTAAAATGGTACAAACAACAGTGTTCTCAAAGTCCAATAAATATTGCTGGTGACCAAACAGTAAACGGTGCTTCCAAATACTACTGTTAGTGACCATAGGTGAAACTCGTGCAGATCTCTGAGTGTATATAAATCTGAGAATCCAACCACCATCTGGATAAGCCTCTCACCTCATCCCTTCGACCCTTGCGGATCAAAGAGCAGTAGTGGATCCCCCTCACGGATCCTCCAAGCAAAAACTATCACTCCAAAGGTTGTTCTCTCAGAAATAAGTATTCCCACTCTGGCTCTTCTCCAGGAAAGTATTGCAGCATCAATCTCTCAAATGAGACAAAATGAATCCTCCCATAGTGCAGTAAATTTTATTTATACCATAGGGACAGATAACATTAAGCATTTGCACTTACGTAGCAGCCAGTCCAAAAAACCTCATGCTTTCAGATGAGGATATGTCTGTGTGGGTGTACAGCTGAATACACAGGTGTACCAAAATGGCTGCCACGCCGGAAATGCGTCACCGTATACATTACTGTATACATGTCATATCACTATAATGCAGTACAGAGGAGCTGGGATATACATTACTGTATACATGTCATATCACTATAATGGAGTACAGGGGAGCTGGGATATACATTACTCAGTATACAGTACTTACTCCTTGAGTCCCCGGCGGTGGTGGAGAGGGTGTCTGCTCTCAGCGGAGGAGAGCGGACCTCTCCTGCACCTGTCCCCTCATTAGCGTTGCCAAAGAAGCCAGAAACCGGAACATCATTGTGACATCATTGCTTACTACGTGTGAACAGAGGTCACATGGTACAAGGCCATTCACAACAGCCTTGTACCATGTGACAAGCTATGACCAATCACAGCTCACTCAGTAGTTCTCAATGGCTGCAAGAATGCAGACAGAGAGAAAGAGAAATTATTGCTTTTACATCCTATATGAGTGTAAAAGCAATCAGTGTAAAAAAAAAAAAAAAAATCTTCATCACCCCCCACAAGTAGTACAGTGTCACCATGGTGACACTGTACTGCTAGGGTGACCGTATGTAAAAACAAAATGATAATATAAAAAAATAAAATAAAAATGTAAAAAAAAAATGTTTAAAAATTATAATTTTTGGTTATAAACTAATATGGCTGCACCGCACCGCATAGTGTTAACCCGGGTTTAGAGTTTATTTGAAGTGTTACAGCAGACTCTGAGAGATTTTGAGTGTTATCAGGAATAGTTACATGCTGGTGGTCATTGCAGAAAGCATACATTTTTACTGCAAGCAGAGTGTCTTTGCACTCTACTATAGCAGACTATCCAGACATTCCAATACATTTTTCCTGACAGATTTATCTTTCTGTGTGTGTCACAGCTGTTAAGCTGCCGTACTCGTATTTGTTTTTTGGGGGGATTTTTTTGATGGGGGGTAATTTTTTCTGAAGAGGGTAAATTTGTTTATATGATCTGTATTATCTCCCCTCAAAAATATTTAAGATAAATAAAAAAAAAACTGCAAAAGGGTGATTGATGTGTTTAGTAAAAGTGTTTAAAGACTATGTATGTACCTACCTAAATGTTCTGGGTTCTTTTTTCAGTAAAATAAATATACTGAAATGTTGATTCTAGTCATGAAAAGCTGATCATTGTGGTTCATGTTAACAAAGTAGATTACAATAGTTACTGTTTTTTTCAAACCGCACTTGTCCTCATTCCAACATTTGGGGGCTACTTATAGTGAAATTAAAATACTAGAATGCTGATTTTTTTAAATTATTATTTTATTAAAATCTGGCTGTTTTGTGCCCTGTTGACAAAGAGGCCTAAAAAAAATGTTTTAAAGACACATGCACATACTCACGGTCCTTTTCACACTGGGGCTTGAGTGTAAATACATTTTAAACTATACTCACTACAATATTTACACAATTACAAATGGCTGTTGGGGTCAAATTGGGGCTGGAGCATAAATAAAGCAAATCTGGGAATTTACTCACTGCAATATCTGGGGCGTTTTTTCTGGGAATAAATTATACTATAATGTTGATTTGTACATTTAAAAATGGCTGTTGGATTATCTTTTTAAAGTAGTTCTAAAATTAAAATGTTTTAACTAAATGCATTCTCTGCATTAAGGTAAAAAAAAACAAAAAAACAACTACTTAACCACTTCAATACCAGCACTTCTACCCCCTTCCTGCCTAGGCCAATTTTCAGCTTTCAGTGTTGTCGCACTTTAAATGACAATTGGGCAGTCATGCAACACTGTACCCATAAAAAAAGTTATCATTCTTTTCACACATATTTTTTTTTTTTTAGTGGTATTTAATCACAACTGAGTTTTTTTTTTTGCTAAATAAACAAACAAAAATAGGAAACTTTTGAAAAACAAAATTTTTCCTTAATCTGTTATCAAATTTTGCAATTAAATAACCTTTCTTTATAAATTTAGGTCAAAATGTATTCTGCTACATTTCTTTGGTGAAAATACCCCAAATTAGTGTATAGTATTTAGTCTGTAGGAAAGCAATAGAGTTCGCAAACCAAGGTATATATATATCTGACAATCAATCAATCCTGAGGTACTGACGACCAATCTCATTTCTTGAGGCCCGAAAATGCCAGGATAGTACAAATACCCTGCAGATGACCCATTTTTGAAAAAATAGGCAGTCCAATGTATTTGGTAAGATGCATGGTGAGTTTTTTTAAGTTGTATTTTTTAGTCACAATTGTTTGGAAAATGAAGAAATCAAAAAACAAAAATGCACAATTTTTTTTTTTAAAGTATGGTACCCAAGCCCAGTACAGCGTTATCATATAACTGGTGTGGCGGTGATCAGAGACACTGACTGGGGACAGTATGTTAAAAAAAAATAATAATCGTTTTTTTTTTTACATTTTTTCTTATTTTTTTCTTTTTTATATTAGTTTTTCTTTTTTTTAATCATTTTTCTTCCAACACACTGTGACACGAGTCACATTATGATTGCTAATACCAATGTATTTCATTGATATTAGCAAACATTTGTACTGAATGAAACTGATTCATTCAGTCTTTTGTTGTGATTAGCTGTGAATGGGCAAAGCTCATCACATGGTACAGATGGGCTGTGATTGGCCCTGCCTGTACCATGTGACTGCTGTTACCAATCACAGCTAACAACACAATTGTATACAATGGATGACATGAAAGGAAGCCATCCATTGTGTACAATTGTCATGTGATCTGCTGTGACTGGCCACAGTGGTCACATGACACTGGCAGTGGGCCAGTGTAGTGATCTGTCATCACACAGATCACACGTGAGCGGCACCTTCTGACAGGAAGTCATATGATGTCCACTCAGAAGGAGGAGCATCCCTGCAGATTGACAGCCAGGCAGGAAGGTGTTACTCTACACCCTCCAATTCACAAACACTTGCTTGACTGAGTTACCAATCCAGTGCTGGTCCATTCAGGGGTAGACTGACAACTCATGGGGCCCTGGGCAATAGGGGATCATGGGGCCCCTGTGTCCTTGCCCAAACTCAAAAAAGCCTATGAAAAAGGTACCAGGGGCATCTCATGGGGCCCTACTGACCCCGGGCCCTCGGGCAGTGCTTGAATTTCCAAATGGTCAGTCCGCCCATGGTTCCATCTGTATCACCACTCCTTTCTCTTTATGGCCCCACAAGAGACACAAGCAGCAGTAAGAGCCATAGGTTCCTGCTGCTGTTAGTCAAACTCCTTTGAGCAGTGAGTGGGGGCATGGTTTACTGGCACTTTGTGTATCTATGGACACACACAGCCCAGCTTAGGAGCTTGCAGGTAAGGGTGCCCCCTTAGCACTTGACTTGCTGAGAAGGTACCCAGAGGAGAGGAGGAACAGGCAATGCTGGCAGGGTACTCCTGAAAAGAGGAGGTAAGAGACCTCTCTGTGCAACATCACTGCACAGAGCAGGCAACTATAACATCTTTTTTATTTTAATAAAAAAATAAAAAAAAAACCTTTAATATCACTTTAAGATGTGGCATGAGTGCAAATATATAAAATCTGGGAGCATGCTCACTCCAAGATTTGGGGTGTTTTTCTGGGAATTAATGCTACTGTAATGTTGATATTTAAATTTAAAATGGCTGTTAGATTTCCTATTCGAATTGAGACTTGAGCATAAATATATTACATCTGGAAACATACGCACTACATAATTTGGGGTGATTTTCTGGGAATAAATTATACTATAATGTTGATCTGCACAATTTAAAAAAGTGGTGGGGTTCCTGTTTAAATTAGGGTTTGAGTGCAAATAAATGATATCTGTATTCTGTACAATATTTACATTTTATTTTTTGGGAATACATTACACTATAGTGTTGATCTCTGTTGGTTGTTCTGTTCAAATTGGGGCTTAAGCACAGTTTATTTAACACTGGAAACATGTTCACAATAATATTTGTGTTGTTTTTTTTTCTGGGAATAAATAATACTGTAATTCTGATTTCCAAAGTTACAAATGACTGTTGAGTGCCAATACAAATTGGATCTTGAGTGAAATATAATTGATACTGGAAATGTACTCACTACAATATTTGGGGAATTTTTCTGGCAATAACTTATACTGTATTGTTGATTTTTAGATTTAAAAATGGATGTTGGTGGTCCTGTTCAATTTAGGGATTAAGTGCAATGTAATTAATGATGGAAACATAGTAGCTAAAATTTTTGGGGTGATTTTCCAAGAATAAATTATACTATAATGTTGATTTGTACATTTGTAAATGACTGATGGGGTTCCTATTCAAATATGGGCTTGAGCGCAAATAAATTAAATCTGGGAGCATACTCACTACAATATATGGGGTGTTTTGTTTCTGATAATAAATTAAAATATAATGTTGATTTCTAGATTTAAAATGGCTGTTAGTGGTTCTGTTGAAATGGGGGCTTAAGCGCAATTTAATTTTACCAGGAACATACTTACATTACATTATTTAGTTTTTTTTTCTGGGAATAAATTATATTGTAATGTTGATCTCTAGAATTAAAACAGCTGTTGGTGGTTCAAAAATTCCAGAGTTATAAACAGCTGATCCCTTTTCAAACTGGAACTTGTGGGTACAATATTTACAAATTTTATTTCCAGGGAATAAATGATTCTGTAATGTTGATCTCTAGAATTAAAATGGCTGTTGGTGGTTCAAAAATTCTGATTCCAGTTCCAGGTGAAGATGGAAGCCCTGTCAGCGGTGACAGCGTGCCATTGGAGGGCTTAGTTTTAAGGTGCGTCTCACATTTTCGGAAGAGGACTGGTAAGCCATGGTGGATAATATATGTAAGGGATCTATGTCTATCTCAGTTTGGGAGACGGCCCTTAAGGTTTTAACCCATTCGTATTATACCCCCTCTAGACTACATAACATGCTTTCAGGAACGTCGCACCTCTGTTTTAGGGGTTGTGGCCTTACTGGTACATTGGTGCATATGTTTTGGGCGTGCCCTGGTCTTTCTTTGATCTGGCGCAAAGTTTCTGAAGTGGCCTCAGCTTTGGCGGATACTCCAGTAAATCTGTCATTGCAAAATTGTTTATTGGGATCTCCTGTTTTGGGGATCCCGACTAACACAATGAGGCTAATTCATACTATCTGTGTCTCTGCTTTATGGGCCATTGTTCTCCATTGGAAGTATCCAGCTGTACCTTTATCCTCTATGTTGCGTAGAGTTGACATGGTAATGCTCATGGAACGCATTCAATATACATTGCTGGACAGGATGCAGATATTCAACAGAAAATGGGATGGTTGGAAGACATTTCAGCATCTATTATTAGAATGATGGGTCACTATAGATTTATTGACAATGTATCTTTGTTGGTTGTGTGACTGTTCAGTATATATGACTGTCTACCTCATGTATGTACATGCATTTTTTCTCTTTCTAAATTTCTGGGGGGTTTTTACGTATGTGACTTCTTCTTGATGTATGCTATACTTCATGAAACGGTGCTGTTTATGTTATTTATCTTCTAATAAAAATGTTTGTAAACAAATTGTGCTAGTATGCGATGCATGCTAGCACATTATAACATTACCTAGCAGAGCCATGCAAAGCAGTGTGCTTAGAGTGTAAAGCACTAACACAGCCCACAGTGAAACAGCACACAGTTAACCCTTTGATCGCCCCGCATGTTAACCCCTTCCTGCCCAGTGTCATTAGTACAATGTCAGTGCTTTTTATTAGCACTGATCACTGTATTGGTGTCACTGGGGATGTCAGTGACACCAAGTCAGTTACCCCCAGTGTCAGAATTCCCACCAAGTTGCTGATCACCACCATTACTAGTAAAAATTAAAAAACAAATCCCATTATAAATACCACCATTTGCACACGCTATAACTTTCACGTAAATCAATGAATTTACATGTGTTGGGATTTTTTTCAGCGAAGACATGTTGCAGAATACATTTTGGTTTTTTTCATTATTTTACTGGATATGTTTAATAGCAAAAAGTCAAAAATATTGCTTTTTTTCTCAAAATTGTTGGTCTTTTTTTTATAGCACAATAAATAAAAACCGCACAGGCATTCAAATACCACCAAAAGAAAGCTCTATTTGTGGGAAAAAAGGATGTAAATTTAATTTGGGTGCAGAGTTGCATGACCGAGCAATTGTCAGTTAAAGTAACGTAGCGCTGTATCACAGAAAATGGCCTGTTCAGGAAGGGGGGGGGGAATCTTCTGGTGGGCAAATGGTTATGTAGCTAGCAGGGGCGGACTGACAACTCACGGGGCCCCCGGGCAATAGGGGATCATGGGGCCCCTGTGTCCTTGTCCAAACTCAAAAAAGCCTATGAAAAAGGTACCAGGGGCATCTCATGGGGCCCCCTACTGACCCTGGGCCCTCGGGCAGTTTCCAAATGGTCAGTCCGCCCCTGGTAGCTAGGTTTAACTTGGTATCAGCCTTCTGCAGTTCATGCACAGCAAAGATCAGAGTATGAGAGGAAGAAGCAGCGCAAGAAAGCAATCAGTTGATGTGCTAACAAGGAGCATACTGATAAGCTAAGGGAGAGAAGAGAAGAGTGTAAAGATGTTCTCACCACTGTTGTATAGTTACATAGTTAGTCTGGCTGAAAAAAGACAAAAGTCCATCCAGTTCAACCATAAAAAAAAAAGTTATAATCCTAGACCACAGTTGATCCAGTGGAAGGCAAAAAAAAAAAACCAGCAAAGCGTGACCCAATTTGCTCCTGCAGGGGAAAAAATTCCTTCCTGATCCCCAGGAGAGGCAATCGGATATTCCCTGGATCAATTTACATAGTTACATAGTTAGTCTGGCTGAAAAAAGACAAAAGTCCATCCAGTTCAACCATTAAAAAAAAAAAGGTATAATCCTACACCCACAGTTGATCCAGAGGAAGGCACTGTGTTGCTTCACTTCTGGCCTGGGCTCAGGAGAAGTGAGTTGAAAGATCCTAGCTGGGGGAAAGGGGGCATCTAGTGGTAGAGGGAAAGCTATGCACGTACAGTTCTGGATTGAAGGTGAGCATTGCAGTAAAATCTTCTTTTGTATTTCATAGAATAGCTTTATTTCATAGGCTATTCATTTCACCTTGTTATTTTTAGCTGGAGTACTGCTTTAATTTTCCTTTGCTAACAGCTAGCGATATGTTCAGGCACCTTGTGGTACCTGTGTTTAGGGACTGGTATGCAAAAGTGTTTTTTGTTTATTTTACATTTTAATGATCTACAATGGTTTATATTAAAAACCACTGATGGAACACGGGTGTAGCCCACCCATGGGACCATGAGCCCCTGTAAAAACTGTTCTTCACTTTGGTATGATGGAAGAAACAGCTGACACTAACTGTAAATGTTCACCACGTTGTGCACAACACAGAATTGGAATTTTGTGGCATTGTATTAAATATGTATTACTTTTGTCGTAAACAATGCCATGTTCCCAGGCGCTTGCCCCTGAGCGCATCATCATCTCCCATTTCAAACAGATATTGTTAGCAAACACAAACCCTTTTCTCTCTCTGTCTTTCCAAGTTCCACGTTTACATTTTTCCTGTACATATAGAAAATTCATTTTAGCGAGAAAAATACTGGCTTTGGAGAGATGTTTCCATAACAACCCTTACACCCTATTAGAAGGATGGAGCCTCTAAAAATCATCTTTAAAGGGATACATACCAATATTCAGAGAAATAAAAATACAAGACCTAATGATTTGCAGACATAAGAAAGAGGCACCGTCTAGCGTTTCTGGACCCCCCCATCACCACCACCAAGGCTGCAGAAAACATTGAAGTAAACAAATATGGAAGGATTTTTTTTCTTTTGCAGCAGTGAAGGCCCCATGTATAGTCTATGGCTAGTATCTGGAAATGTTGATGTAAATCAACACCGAAGGATTTGTTTTTTGGATTTTTCTTTTTTCAGCAGCAGCAGCGCAAGTGGAGGCCCCATGTACAGTATGGAGATAGAATCCCGAGAGGCTCCTCAGAGACACAGGGGTCAATTTGAAGACTTAGGCTTCATGCAAACTGCTGCTCCTAAACTGAACTTTTGGGGTTTTTTGCCAAAGCCCCAGAACGCAACTCAGTAATGCTGTCCATGTACACAAAGGTTTTTACCAGAGTTTAGGAGCAGAAGAGTTTAGGGGCAGTTAAACGTTCCTCTCCTGAACGCAGAAGAACCGCGTTCAGATGAGGAACGCTAGCCGCATTTAGCACTTCATTGTTTATTCATGCCAATGGAAAGCACTCTGGCCAATTAAATGAATAGACGTCCAAGTGCTAAATACAGCTAAACGCAGCACCGTGTTTACAAACGTTTTTGCCGCATTTAGCATTTTTCTGCTGCCAGGAGAACTAAACATCTAGGGGAGTTCATGAGTACATGAGGCCTAAAATAGGTACTTTCAGGCATCACAAGGTGCCTGAAACTCAGCATTCCTGATATCTAGCATCACTTTAGGCCAAGTCAGAATTATTTTACATTATAAAAATCTAGCAACAGCTGACCACAGATCTTGAAACCTGGAAACCTCTATCCCTACATTTTTTGAGTCCAACTCAAGTCATACATTTTATTTAGTTTTTTAAAGTAGGGAAGGGTAGACTTTTTAAGTTTTTATTACCATCTGTGTTTCTATTGGAGAGATTTCCCCTAACATCCAGTCAAGACAGGAAAATCTCTCCCAATAGAGAGGGGGGTATACCATCAACATTAACAGTGCACTATTTGCAGAAATCCACACAACAACCAGGGATTTGACATTTTCAGAAGGAGATCAGCAATGGCATTCCACATGTTTTTCAAAAGACAGGCTTTCCTTTTGTGAGGATTAGTGTTGGGATTCTGCCTGAATCGGACAACATTCAAGCAGTGGGTGGCCCTGCCAGCATGATTCAGCTTGACAAACGTCAAGCTGGGTGGAAACTTCTTTAATCGAAAGAAAACAGCATGGATGGAGGAATCTATAAGATGTCCCGTGTTCAGCCTGCAGACATCTGTCCAGTCGTATAGTTGTGGCTACAGGGAAGGTTAGTGTGAGTGTTGAAAGAGAAAGTTTTTGTTACAGGATGGATATGTGTTAGGGTAGTATGTGGGTTTCAAGAAGGGTTAAACTTCAAGTTACAGGGAAAGTGTGAGGGTTACTGTTAGGGTGACATAGAGAATTACAGTTAGAGTTAAAGAGATGGTTTGTTTTAGAGTGGAAGGTTAGAGGTAGGGTTAGTGTTAGGGTTACAGGGAAATTTAGAGTTAGAGTCAAAGAGATGGTTTGGTTTGGGGTTACATGGAGGGTTAGAGGTAGGGTTACAGGGAGGAATAGTCCTGGGGTTACATGGAGGATCAGCGATATGGATACAAAGAAGTTTGAGTTAGGGTTACATGGAGAGTTAGAGGGCGGTTTACAGGGAGGATTATTGTTAGGGTTAAAGGGAGGATTAGTGTTAGGGTTACAGAGAAACTTAGAGTTAGAGTCAAAGAGATGGTTTGGGGTTACATGGAGGGTTAGAGGTAGGGTTGCAGGGAGGAATAGTCCTGGTGTTACATGGAGGATCAGAGATATCGATACAAAGAAGGTATAGTTAGGGTTACATGGAGAATTGGAGGGCGGTTTACAGGGAGGGTTATTGTTAGGGTTACATGGAGAATTAGAGTTAGAGTCAAAGAGATGGTTTGGTTTGGGGTTACATGGAGGGTTAAAGGTAGGGTTACAGGGAGGAGCAGAGATATGGATACGAGGAGGTTAGAGTTAGGGTTACATGGATAGTTAGAGGGCAGTTTACAGGGAGGATTAGTGTTATGGTTACAGGGAGGATTAGTGTTAGGGTTACAGGGAGGATTAGTGTTAGGGTTACAGGGAGAATTAGATTTAGGGTTACAGGTATGGTTAGTGTGAGAGTTTCAGGGAATTATGGTTAGAAGGGAGGTTAGAGTAAGAGTTAGTGTTTGCAAGGAGGGTTACTTTGGGATTAAAGGGAGGGTAAGTTTGAAGGGAGCTTAAGTTAGGACCCCAATCTCTGAAATGTAGCTTGTGCGACAACCAAGGTTGCCTTCATACAGTAGTAGGCAACTGACAACTCATGGGGCCCCCGGGCAATAGGGGATCATGGGGCCCCTGTGTCCTTGCCCAAACAAAAAAGCCTATGAAAAAGGTACCAGGGGCATCTCATGGGGCCCCCTACTGACCCCGGGCCCTCAGGCAGTGCCCGAGTTTCCAAATGGTCAATCCGCCCCTGGTAGAGTGTGTAGTCATGCAGGGACATGAAGTGTGTTATTTGCAGGATTACCAATCTCCAATAAACCAACATCGCCACGCTCCCAGCACCTATGTCTCACGTGACCTTTTCATGTGTTCTAATGTTCAAACAGTGCAGCTCCTGTATATAAAAAAGCAACATCAGCTTTTATTGTATTTTTTAAAAACCCAGAATTTTAAAGATTCTATATAGTGTTAATCTGCCTTCCTGAAAGTCCATTGATTTCATGTATTTACAACTTCAGAAGGCAAAGTGGAGCAACACATATATAGCAGCATACTAATAATCAGCTTCCACCCAAACTGGCCCTACTGATTGTGAGTTTATATCAAAGGTCTCCGAACTATGACATGCTACTCAGCTATGGTCAGCGGCTTATCTTCAATGTGCACAGATTGAGGATTAACATCAGCAGAGTATGTAAATGTTCTATGCCTTCAACTCCCCTCCAACCTGCACCCAGACCCTGTAAGGCAGGATACTGATGTAATGTGGACTATGCTGGAGACCCTGAAATAAGGGAGGACTCTGATAGAGACTCTGATATAAGGGGGGCTCTACTGGGGACTCTTAAATATAGGTAACTCAATAATAAAGCAAATTGTGCTTTATGATGAATGTATAGCTGCTAGCATACCAACTGATACAAGTTGACAAATATACAAAAAACTAAAAGTGAGTCCCAGGACTCAAAGGGCCCAATTCTGAGTTTGGGGATATGTGATGACAAACATTGGTTCCACTCTACAGGGCGATCCAGAAGACGTCATAAGTGATTAAATGCATAGGGCGGAGCCAAAGTTCAAGACATCAGCACACATCCCAACACCCAGAAGCAGCTCATCTAAGTCCCAGGACCATCTGTTTACATTACTAGTGCTTTGGTTTTTATTATTGTATGTTGAATATTTTAATAAACTTTTAGTTTGCTGTTTGTTGCTTCCTCGGTTCTTTTTCTTTCATATGGTGGAGCATTGAAGTCTGTATGAGTAGAGATCCATATAGGAGGACAGTCACACTGCTCTATGCTGACAAACTCATGTAGACTTCACCTCCGCAACATCTCTAAGATATGACCGTTCCTAACCTCGGAAACCACTAAGCAACTCATTCACTCCCTTATTATATCACGCCTTGACTACTGTAACTCCCTCCTCACTGGCCGACATCATCGCAGGCTATCCCCACTCCAGTCCATCGTGAATGCTGCTGCCAGACTCTTTCACCTTACTAACCATTCTGTATCTGCCACCCCTCTCTGCCAATCACTCCACTGGCTTCCCATTGCCCAACGGATAAAATTCAAAACACTAACACTGACGTATAAAGCCGTTCATAACACTGCCCAAATACCACCCAAACCGTACTCTCCACTCCTTGTAAGACCTCCTACTCTCTAGCTCCCTTGTCTCCTCCTCCCATGCTCGTCTCCAGGATTTCTCAAGAGCTTCACCCATCCTCTGGAACTCCCTACCCCAATCTATCAGACTATCGCCTACTCTGCTCACTTTTAGGCGCACTCTGAAAACCCATCTCTTCAGGGAAGCCTACCCCGACCCCAGCTAGTACTGGAATCCTCTACTCTTCCTACCACTCCATCCCCCACAGCTAATTACCTTTTGTACCACTATCCCTTCCCTCCTAGATTGTAAGCTCCAAGGAGCAGGGCCCTCTAATCCCTCTTGTATTGAACTGTATTGTTACTGTACTGTCTCCCTCCATAATGTAAAGCACTGAGCAAACTGTCGGCGCTATATAAGTCCTGTATAATAATAATAATAATGCTGGATCCCATATACACAGGCACACATTTACTTCTAATAAGAGGGTCAAATATTCTGGTAAGCATGTCTTACAGAGCATGTGGTGATGTACTGAGGAGTCGCTCTGTGCAGTGGAAGATTTTCACTGACTTAATGAAGATTTTTTTTCGAGTTGCTCACTATTTTTGAACTTTTGTGTTGATATTACTTTATTGGACTGACTTATTCACATGTGGTGATTGATGTTTCTATAGACTATTAAGCGCTGCACTTTTAGTTTTTCATTTACAGTTTTTGCCAACTTTTATGGGGTCCCTGATGAATCTGATGGGGAACCTGATGAAAGGGTAATTCTGGATTTTTTTCAGCCTTCAAAAATGTAATGTAACGTGGCCCTCATACTAAAAAATTTGGCAGGGATAGTGGTACAAAAGGTAATTAGCTGTGGGGGATGGAGTGGTAGGAAGAGTAGAGGATTCCTGGTCTATACGGTTGTCGGAAGGACGTTATGCTATAAGTTCCTTTGCATATGTGTGGCAGAATATCATTTCTTTAGAGAAAATTAAAAGGAGACATCTGCTTTTTGCTGCGGCTTTACATTTTTCTCTCCTATATTATTTTAAAATCAGAACCATTGTTTTCCTCAAATCGCCATGGCATGTGCTCACATTCTATGATTACATAATAACAGCAATTATAACTAGTTGAATGAATGTGCTGTGCATCAGTTTTAGGCTTCTTTCACAGTTTTTTAGCCTGTCACATCTTCCTGAATTTTATTAGTGTTGTCATCCTGCTAGTCTTTCGATCACATGGTTAATGAGAGATCACATGACATATGCCCAGGGGCGGACTGACCATTTGGAAACTTGGGCACTGCCCGTGGGCCCGGGGTCAGTAGGGGGCCCATGAGATGCCCCTGGTACCTTTTTCATAGGCTTTTTTGAGTTTGGGCAAGGACACAGGGGCCCCATGATCCCTTATTGCCCGGGGGCCCCATGACTTGTCAGTCCGCCCTTGCATATGCCCTTTCTTACAACTCTGAACTGCTTCAAAGTGACATTTAATAATTGGAGGTACACATCATTTCGTCAAAACATTTAACTTTTTTCCTTTTTTTTCTGACTTGTCAGTAAGAGTGCCCTTTAAGTAAATAGCTAAGGTCCGTGTACTGTATATGGATTTCCCCTAAACTCATAATCCTTACCTCCAATTACATCTGTGAACAGCAAGCGGTAAGAGAGTAATTAGTCTAGTGTGCTATAGCTTTGCTGGCTTATGCTTTAGCCTGTTAGATTATATGCTAAGCTTTCCTTTGCTTGACCGTATCATCTATCATTCTTTCCTAACTTCTGCATGTAGCGGTTTGCAACATGGAACACGTGCTGTAATCTTGGGGGTGTATTTATAAAGCAGTGAAGTTGACATTCATTGCAGGTGAATCTTCCATATGTTTTAACCACTTGACCCCCAGGCCAATTCTGACACTCCTCACACACATGAAAAAATCTGAATTTTTTAGAACCCCCCTTACTTAGAACATTATATATGTTTTCAAGCAGAGGTCCTAGAGAATAAAATGGTGGGTGTTGGCATTTTTCACAGTATTTGCGCAGCAGTTTTTCAAACGCAATTTATTGTTGGAAAAAAATGCACTTCAATGAGTTTACCCATATGGAAGAAAAATATATTTTAAATATATTTTAAAAATATTCTTCTCAGATATATTGCCATATATTTGAAATGCTACAATTTTGGCCATATTCAATATATTTCAAAATATATTTATATAATATATATATATATAGGCTCCTGTCTAAATTGTCCTAGTTTCATCCCTGGCCATGCGGGATCTCCTGCATGGTAGGGGTTGGGGAAAGACCTGGCAACCTACCCTGTAAAATAATTGCTAAGAGAATTCATGGAAAAAGTCTCTTACGAGTGATGGTCCATGCAATCGCCAAGGGTCAGATACAACTGAATAGATAGATAGATAGATAGATAGATAGATAGATAGACTGCATGTTGAAATGCATGCTTATTACAAAATATATGAAAAATATTTTTACAAATACATTTCAAATATACTGTATATGTTTAAAAATACAAATCTACATTTTTGGAATGCATTTACAAATATATATATATATATATATATAAACATTCCACAGCAGCATTTAAATTTGGATTATATTATATATTATTATATATTATTTTTTTTTTCTTTCTTTGGCACAGGTTTTATTTTACTTTATTTACAAATATATGTAAAAATATATGTTAAAAAATCTGAAGAATATATTTAAAAAAAATGTTTTTAAATATATATTTTTTTAAATATATTTTTCAGATTGTTTTTTAACATATTTTCATATATTGTGTAATAAAAATGCATTTCAACATGCAGTATATATATATATATATATATATATCCTTCAGATTGTAAGCTTCACGAGCAGGGCCCTCACATTCCTTCTGTACTGTCTCCCTTATATTTTAAAGCACTGTGCAAACTGTTGGCACTATATAAATCCTGTATAAAATAATATATATATATATATATATATATATATATATATATATATATATATATATATATATATAGATATATTTTTTTTATTATTATTTTTTTAAAATATATTGAATATGGCCAAAATTGTAGCATTTCAAATATATGGCAATATATTTGGGAAGAGTATTTTTAAAATATATTTCCATGGGGGTAGTGCACAAAAACACAATACACAGGCGTGCCTCGGTTTACTAATTTATTGCGTTGTGCGGGACTTTTCGTATTGCGAAAAATTTGTAAACCGAAACGCAGTTTCCCATAGGAATGCACTGAAAACCAATTAATTCGTTCTAGAGGTCAGAAAAAAGTAAAAAAAAAAAGTCTTATCTGTTCAAAACTCTTTATAAAGTGCACTTTAAAGGCATAGTACTGTAGAGGGACATGATTAAAAAAAATTTGTAAATGCATCGAAAACCAATTAATCTGTTCATATTGCGAAAAAAATTTGTAAACTGAGACATTATTTTCAATGGATTTTCATTCGTAAAAACTGAAAATTACGTCAACCAAGGCGTTCGTAAACCAAGGTACGCCTGTAATACACAATTGTTTGGTAAAATATAAAAGATGTTACACCGAGTAAATAGATACCCAAAATGCTATTCTTTAAAATTGCGCATGCTTGTGGAATGGCAACAAACCATGGTGCTTAAAATTCTCTATAGGTAGCAATTTAAAAGCCTTTACAGGTTACCAGCTTAAAGATACACAGGAGCTCTGGTGCTAGAATTATTACTCTCGCTCTGATGTTCGCAGCCATTCCTCACATGTGTGGTGCAATCTCTGTTTATATATGCATGCAGGACTGACGCATGCATTCCACTTTGCATGGCGGTGCCTTAATTTTTATTTTTTTTAATTATAATTTTTTTTTATACAGTAACTTTATTTTTTTAATCACTTTTATTGATATCACAAGGCATGAACACGGGTCACATCCTTATTGGGCTTCCTGACTGCATGGGAGAGCCTGGTAAAGGCGGTGGTGATGGTGGGGAGGGGGCACCCTCTTCCGCCTCCTGTAAAAGTAATCCAGCAGCTCTTTAGCCTCTTGGATTACTTTTACTGGCTTCAGAATCGCTGGCTGTAAAAAAGTGATATCTTGGTTATCACTGCAGCTGCACCAATAAATGAGATAGTACCCTTTCCATCCAGTGACATTTGAGTACGTCCAGGGGTGGACTGACAACTCATGGGGCCCCCAGGCAATAGGGGATCATGGGGCCCCTGTGTCCTTGTCCAAACTTAAAAAAGCCTATGAAAAAGGTACCAGGGGCATCTCATGGGGCCCCCTACTGACCCCGGGCCCTTGGGCGGTGCCCGAGTTTCCAAATGGTCAGTCCGCCACTGAGTACGTCACTGGTAAGCATGATTGAATCCCCACCAGTAAATATTTGGTGAAAGTCATATCCACTGTTTTACAAATATGCCCCTTGATGTTTTGCACAAATGTTCCCCTTTTGTAGACATTTCATCTGTAAAATGTCAATTTTCTGTAAACTCTTGTTGCCCACAAGCACACATAAGAAACCAGCATACAATAGTTGACAATCTCCTAGTTCAATCGAATTCGAGGTGACTGACATATAAATGGGTATCTATTTCCTTTCACACATCTGATAAAACTCCAGAGGGAGGGGAAGAGAAGAAGACGTATTCACTTGTATGTGTGTAATTTTCAGCTTGAGTTTTTGAGCACAGTAAGCAGTTGCTAGTTTTAACTAGAGGAAAGGAGAAACTGGAGAGCGTTTGAGAAAAGGAACCAAGAGCTCAACTTGCTGGCTGCATGTAAAAATACAAAATATCTATATAAAATATTAACTGTTTAGCAGAATTTATTTTCCAAACGTATTCATAAAAGAAAGAATAAATTAGACTATGTGTATATATATAACTATATATATATATAACTATTGTGGGGTTAGCTCAGGTGGGGGATCTCCTTCCCTGGGACAAAGGTAGACCGCACAGCAGGCTTTCATCAAAATCTGACTGGATGTCAGTTTTATTAAAAAGGTTTGCAAGAAATATCAAAAATAAACCAAAACATCAAAATAAACCCTTGCCATCCAGGCACTAACTAAACAGCAGATGATTCCTCTCTCAGAGGTGACGGGCTTCTCCCTGTCACCAAAACAAAGTAACAGCAAACCTTTTCTTGCAGGTATAGTCCATACACACAGCTCTCTCAGAATACCTCTCTGAGTCCCAGGTCACGAGCGACTCCTTGCTCCAGCCCTGCCCTTTTTATATCACCTGTTGGTGGATGTCAGTGGAGCCCAAACTCTGGTCCGGAACCACCTCTGCCATTGTGGCCCCGAAAACCCGGAGTGGACTCCACCTCACAATATGACCTCATGCGAGGTGACACATATCGTCCATCCATCACTTTGCCGTTCATACTGTCACACTATATACACACACACACAGTATATATACCGGTATATAAAAAGTATACATTCCCATTCAACTTTTTTTGACTTTATGCAAGTTAGAAATTGTATTCAAAAGTATTCCAGAAGACCAGAGAGATGGAAAGACAGTGACATTATGATGGAGAGAATATTGAGGGGAAGTGTATTTCTCCATGTTACCTGGCATATGTGAAAGACTAAGGCTTGTACAGTATATACACTCACCGGCCACTTTATTAGGTATATCTTGCTAGTACCAGGTTGGACCCCCTTTTGCTTTCAGAACTGCATTAAAGTGTTACTAAACCCAGGACCCTGCATTCACTATATCTGGTCTCCCACAGTACACAGAACATGGAAATGCAATTATTTTAGTAAATATAAACTGCTAAATACCTTTTCTCATCAGCAGTTAGAACAGTCTTGTGACTTCTATCAGTGCCCAGCTGAGCACTGGTTAAAGACTGTAGGAGGCATTTTCTTTCTGCTCTAGGATGATTCAGAACCCCTGACCTCTGTCTGGACAGTGCTGATTGGCCCTGTGCTGATCACATGCACTCTCCCAAGAAAAAAAAAAACCTCTCTAGCAATACACACTAAACTGAGCACGTGCATGTGGCTACAGGTCTTATCAGGAGATAAGACCTGGACATTTGAACAAGAGGAGGGGCAGAGAATACAGGAACAAACAGCCTTTTTACACAATGCAGAGGATTAACCCCTTAGGTTCCACAGTTTGTATAACAAGCATGCTTTACTGCATATACAGACTGATTTTACTGTTGTGGGTTTAGTAACACTTTAATTCTTCGTGGCATAGATTCAACAAGGTGTTGGAAACATTCAAAATGAAATAATAATTAGGAAAGCGCCAAAAATTATAATAAATAAATCAGCTGCAAACCTAACCTGTAAAAAGGTGCCAATCACTATAAACAAGGTCGCGCTAATTAAACCAAGTGTATAAATCACAAACAAAATATATATAGAGTGACAAAAATATTTGTGACAAAAAATCTTAGTGACAAAAATATAAATCCTATATAATAATATTTAGTGACAAAAAATCTTTAGTAAAGTCCAAATCTGTGTTGAAATGAAGAAATTAATTTGTATTCAGCAATAATCACCGTGTGTGAATCCACCACCAAATTTGCTTCCGCTCCGTGAGGACGTCAATGACGAAACGCGTAGGGAGAGCTTGTTTGGATATGACGTCAATACGCTCTTGAGCCCCTTGCGCATGCGTGTTTGAGGCTGGGATCGTTTTTTTATCTTGAGCACACGCTGTCATTGCTGGTGTCGGCTGGGACGCCTCTATTTGTAAGTGCATTACTTTTTAAATAAAATAGAAGTTTGGAAATACTGCACCATGAGTTCTCTGTTTTTCTATACCCTATTTGGTCTGGATATCTGAGGAAAAGACCTTCCGAGAAATGGATCCATCTTGCTGAGTGGTCTCTGCAGAGTATTGCTCCTTTTGAATAGTCAGAGTCATCAACAGAGTATTACATCCTTCCGCACAACATTGCTCCCAGAGCAGAAAGCGTTTTATGCTGGATTATAATCTAATCAGCATATTGCTCTGGTGAGTTTATTCATTTTATTTGGTGGTGGATTCACACACAGTGATTATTGCTCAATACAAATTAATTTCTTCATTTCAACACAGATTTGGACTTTACTAAGGATTTTTTGTCACTAAATATTATTATATAGGATTTCTATTTTTGTCACTAAGATTTTTGTCACTCTATATATATTTTGATTGTGATTTATACACTTGGTTTAATTAGCGCGACCTTGTTGGAAACATTCACCAGAAATTTTGGTCCATATTGACATGAGTTACTGTTGCCTTTCTATTATCTCAAACCAGTCTTCCCATTCTCCTCTGACCTCTGACATCAACAAGGCATTTTCATCCACACAACTGCCGCTCACTGGATATTTTCTCTTTTTCTGACCATTCTCTGTAAACCCTAGAGATGGTTGTGCATGAAAATCCCAGTAGATCAGCAGTTTTTGAACTACTCAGACCAACCCATCTGGCTCCAACAAGCATGCCATGTTCAAAGTCACTTATATCCCCCATTCTGATGTTCAATTTGAACTTCAGCAAGTCGTCTTCACCACGTCTAGATGCCTTAACGCATTGAGTTGCTGCCATGTGATTGGCTGATTAGCAATTTGTGACACCAAGCAATTGAACAGGTGTACCTAATAAATTGGCCGGTGAGTGTATATCCTTGTTTTCACTTTGTATTATGTCACTTGCATTCAGCTACGATCCAGGTCGGGTTTTATTTTTACTGGGTGCTAATTGCTGCTACATCTGTGAGCAGAGATATTAGGGAGGACTTAAGGCAGAGCTTTCTCTCTGTCCTGGAGTACAAAAATCTAACCCGTGAGACCTGTAAAAATATGTGTTCTGGAAACTGGTGTTAGAGTTGGCTGGGTCTAGCCCACCAACAGATAGTGGAGTACTTGAATATGTGTAGTGCCTCACCAACTAGGATTTTATATGTCTGAATTCTGCTAGTTTTTTTAGGAAAAAGACACATTTTTCTTTTTTTCTGTTATAAAATTTTGCAATTAAATAATCGTTCTTCATAAATTTAGGCTAAAATGTATACTGCTACATTTCCTCAGTAAAAATAACCCAAATCAGTGAATATTAATCTGTGTGAATGTTATAGAGTCTATAAACGATGGTATATATATTTGAAAATTGATCAGCTCCGATGGCCTATTTCATAAATCCCCCCCCCCCCCCCAAATGACCCCTTTTGGTAAAGTAGACAACCCAAGGTATTTAATAAGACGCATGGTGAGTTTTTTGAAGGTGCAATTTTTTTGTCAACCACTTGCCAGAGCAGTACAACGTCATCTGGTGTGGCGGTGATCAGAGATATTGACTAACAGTAACAGTATGCAAAAAAGAAGAAGAATATTTTGGGGATTATTTTAATTATTTCTTTTTTTTTTTTTTACTTTTTTTTTTTTTACATACCAGAGCAGTGCAGTGTTACCATTGTAACATTGTACTACACTGGGGAGGCGATCAGAATTTGCTTTTACACTATGATTGCTTATAACAGTGATGATTACTGTTACAAGCAATCATTTTTATGAATGGCATCCATTCATGTGCAATTATGTTCAATTGTGATAGCTGTGATTGGGCACAGCTATCACATGGTACAAATGCACTGTAACTGGCCCTATCTGTACCATGTGATCACTGTGGTCAATTACAGAAATCCCAATAATACACATCAAAAGGCTATGAATGAAAACCATTCATTGTGTACATTTGACAGGTGATCGCTGTGATTAGTCACTCCAATCACATGGTACCGTGGTACCGGTACAATGATCTTCTGCTGTGTGTGGTGGACAGAGTGGGTGACAGACTGCACTGCTGTGCACTCCCTAGGGCACGGATAAGGTGAAAGATGGGAGCACGTCATATAGCATCCACCTGGAAAAGCAGTGCTCCTGCTTTGGCATCAACTCAGGCCCATCTCCAGGAAATTTGAAATTTCTCCCTTGCAGACCCCCCACTGAAAGGGTTAACTGCTCATTTAGTCTAGGGTTCCTGATCCTTTGCTCCCCTGGTGGATGGCACTCCCCCACGCTTTTGGACTATCCCTTGGCGTCATCGTGTCCAATGCAGGGCTATAGACACTGCATTGGTCTGGATGGCAGCACAGCAGAAGCTTAGACCTCTGAAGCACAGGGAAGACGGGGGGGGGGGGACTGGTAAAGCAGTGTAGAGAAGTGGAAGCAGATCTCCCTTTCTACGAACCCTAGACCTAAACAAGCAATTAACCCTTGCAGAGCTGGCACAGCCTCACTGCGAGGGATCATATTTAAGTTTGCTGGAGTTGGATTTTAAAACTTACAGTATGTAATATTCCTGATATGTGCCTGCTGTACCATGTACTTGTATGAAAAAGCATCCAGTTCTCTTTGTAATGCTTCCTTTGTGTGAAATCCCTGATGTTCCTGCCAATCCCTCTACTTTCCTATTAAAAACTAACCACACTAGGTATGAGAGCACAGTTTCTAGCTGTGCTCAGAACTCAGCCTGCTTTCTCCAATGATCAGACGTCTGCTGCCCCCCCCCCCCTTTCCAGTACGGCCATTTACTGAGAAATTCAGTGTGCTGCTGTTTCTCCTCTTCCACCTCTTCAAACTCTTTATGCAGCTGAGAACAGAAGGTATGTGATCACTTATATAAAAGGGGGAAAATGTATTTATAACCTCCCCCCACCTCACCCCCTCACTCTCTGCCCGCATCGCCCACCTCCTAAACGACATATCAGACTGGATGTCGCTCTATTTCCTCAAACTTAACCTATCCAAAACCGTGCTCCTGGTCTTCCCCCCACCCCGTGCCCCCCCATCTTCTCCATCACTACTAACAACGCCACCATCTCTCCCACCCCACACGCCAAAGTCCTGGGTGTCACCCTGGACTCCCACCTCTCCTTCCTACCCCACATCCAACTGCTATCTAGATCTTGCAGGCTCCACCTCCGCAACATCTCCAAGATACGCACGTTCCTCACCCCAGACACCACCAAACAACTCGTACACTCCCTCATCATCTCACGCCTGGACTATTGCAATTCCCTTCTCACTGGCCTACCCAAACGAACGCTATCCCCACTCCAGACGATCCTGAACTCAGCGGCTAGACTCATCCACCTCACCAACCGCTCCACATCTGCCTCCCCCCTCTGCCAATCCCTTCATTGGCTTCCAATTGCCCAGCGCATCAAATTCAAACTGCTAACTCTGGCCTACAAAGCCATCCACAATGCCGCCCCAAACTACATAACTGACCTGATACCCAAATACTACCCTACCTGTGCCCTCCGCTCCTCACAGGACCTCCTACTCTCCAACTCCCTGGTCTCCTCCTCCCACGCCTGATTGCAGGACTTCTCCAGGACTTCCCCCATCCTCTGGAACTCCCTACCCCAATCCATCAGTCACCTACCCTCCTCACCTTCAGGCGCACCCTGAAAACCCTCCTCTTCAGGTGAAGCCTTCCCCAACTTCACCTAACACCTGACCTCACCTAACAACTAACCTCCTCCACTCCTCCCACCACTCCATCCCCCACAGCCATCTCCTCCTGTACCACCTTCCCCTCCCTCCTAGATTGTAAGCTCGAAAGAGCAGGGCCCTCGAACCCCTCGTGTAGTGTATTGTTACTGTCCTGTCTCATGTTCTGTCCCCCTTGCTACTGTACAGCGCTGAGCACACCCTTTGGCGCTATATAAATACTGTATAATAATAATAATAATTTATAATGTTTTTTTTTATTTTTAAACAAATGATTTGCCTTTCATTTCTATTTTAAACTGAATAGGTTGTTTTACAAGGTGATGGTTCACATACACTTTAAAACCTAGGCAATAGAAGAGCAGCCAAAGCAGTAAAGCCATCCCTGAACTGCTTGATCAGGCACTAGGAATAGATGAAGGCACAAGTGGGCTCCATCTCCTACCATTGAGAATTCCTCACTGACAAGGAGGCTCTGCCATCTATTAGGATAAAGAAAGGGCCCCCCCCCCCTTTAAATAATATCTGCACAGCCTGCAGAAAAAAAGACCCACTTGTACGCTTTTTTGACTCTGTTGTCATGGAGACCAACATCAACAAAGACTGGACCCTTTCGTAAAAATCATAATCCCATACCAGAACCAGGGACAGACAGACAAACAAGTCTTTAATAATTAAGCAATAGTTGAGACAGACTGTGCTGTTATTAAATTTCATTTGTGGTTTAATTACACATTTTTTCCCCCTCAGAGGCTTTGTTGTATCAATTAGTTGATTGAATGGCCCATGTTGTGGCTTTAGTGAAAACGGATCTGTTGTGAAGGAGCATATTTATCGGGAGCTAAAAGAAGAGGGGGACAGGGGGATGGCAGGAGAAAAAAAAAATTCAATTAAATGTCAGCGTGGAGTGACGAGGAGCATTTGATATGGCTTTTAGTATAATTGCTTGCATTTCATTAACAGAACCATTTACCAGGAGGATACTTCAGAACTAGGAAAAATAGAAATGAGGTTGCCGTCCTTACAATAAGGGAGAGGCCTGTTTAACTCGCATGTTGCCAGGACTAAGGTGTCTTGTAGATGAGTATCAAAAACAGCCCTGCCTAGAGAGTCCTACTGAGAGTAAATAATATTCCATTTCAATGCAGGAATTTTTGGTGGGATTTTGGTATTCATATGCCTGTGGGCCCCATATGCGTGTGGGCCCCATTACTATAACCAGTGCTCTATGGCCAAGCCTGCTTGGTGGGAAATTGGCCAACCACTATTGTTTCTAAGGTCATTGCCTGCAACATTCCCCCTTTCCTCCCTCACAAGGCAAACTTGCAAGTGCGACCTGGAGAAAAGAAAATGGACGCAGTGTAGGCATGACAAAGGGAGGAACAGATCAAAGAAGGATTAAAATATGTAAATAGTGGTGTAGGGGCATAATCTTACATGGTTGGAGGCTGAAGGTCAGATGGGCAGGGTGCAGCCGCAAGGGTGGTCCATTGCAATGGTTGCTGGGTATTCATTCTGGGAAGTACAAGTGAAGAGAAAACGTCCCCTCCCTCCCACCCTGTGATCAGGGTTCCTGGTATATTCGGGGTTGTGGGGTAGTATTTTGTGGTTTGCGAATTACTATTGAAAATAAAAATGAATATTTGTTACAGTGGGTCATCAGTGGTTAATGATATTGTTAAAAAATGTGGGCCCATCTAGGGTATGGCCAGGGGCGGACTGACAACTCATGGGGCCCCCGGGCAATAGGAGATCATGGGGCTCCTGTGTCCTTGCCCAAACTCAAAAAAGCCTATGAAAAAGGTACCAGGGGCATCTCATGGGGCCTCCTACTGACCCCGGGCCCTATGTTAGCACAGGGCTTAAAGGAAGCACAGGAAGCTACAAGTGTTGTCTGGTAATGTCCCTGTGCCACAAGAAAAAGAACATTTTGAAGTCTGGAAAAAGCATACCGCAATGTCTAAGGGAGCGGTCCTGTTCAGAAGAAGGCAAGCAACATCATGTCACTGAAAGTCTGCAGTCCTCAGCTGCGGAATTAATCAAGACACTCATGAGGGGGTAAGTGCAATGGACTGCATACAGGTACTGTCTGAACCATACTATGATCATGAGCAAATGATTGTAAAAAAAGTATGCAGCACTAATATGAATAAATAGATATTAATAAAATCAGATGAAGAATCAGATAAATAATTGCACAATAACATATGTTAAGTAACTCAGTCCATATTAAGTGGTAAAGCAAAGTGATTATGTGCAAGTGTTCAAAAAATCCATGGTCAAGGATAACCGTGACTCTTGTGTTCTTGTGAATGTACAAACATTGCACTAACCAGATAGCGCATTAACTGCGCGTGGAGCAATTAAGACCCGCTCCTGGTGCTCTGGACTTGTGATACCAGGAAGATGTCATCAGCAAGTGGGCCACTAGATGTCATCAGTCTAGGTGTATTCTTAAGCCTTCCACCAGGACAATCACCAGCGGGGGGGAGGGGGAAGTCACACACCACTCCAAATCATCAGGAACCTTCAAAAGCGGGCTCCCATCCGGATCTGATCTGGCCACCACGGTGTCAGTCAGGATAGCCTTGCGGTATATGTACACAGGTCAGGGGCACCTCCCTAACGCGTTTCGTGTAATAACACTTCCTCATGAGCAAATGATTGTTGACTACCATATGTCTCGCCAGATAGAAGGAGGGGAAAATGTTTTTACTTTTATAAATCAATTACAGCTATAATTGTCTTGTTTATTGTGTCATCCTACTGTACCTTTTTCTGCAGTGGACTCTATGGGAACCAGTCAGTTAGCAAAAGGTTTACTGCCTCATCATCCTCTTACCCAGCTACTCGAATTATTCAACAGAATTCCTTATCTCCATGAATTATGAAGTTAACAAAAAAACTGGAGGCTGACTTTCAGTTTTGTACTCCCAAGGAAGGCCATAGATGGTGCAAATTTCTTTACTGCAACCACAGGTAATCCCTCCAGCTGAGCCATTGTGTTCTCCCGGTGGGAAACCATCAACACTAGGAGAAGACAGTGATTTTTGCTAGCATCTATAAGTCTCTGGGCACACTGGATGCAAATTTGAATGCGATTTGCAAGCTATGCGACTTGAAAATTGCATGCCAAGCCTCACCCTATTGTCCGCAATTATAGTGGTCACATTGGTGCGGTTCCGAACTGCTCATAGCCGCACTGATTTTCTAAAGTAGTACATGCATTACTTTTGGTGTGATTTGCATAGACATCTGTGTCAGATGTCTTGCAAATCGCTCTTGAAATCGGTATGTCATCCAACTTTGAAATCATGCGACTTCACCGTAAGTCACACCATTTCAAAGTCGGGTTTGGTGTGACCGGGGTGTTACAGCTGCTAGCAATAATCACATGTAAAATCCAGCAGCCTGGTTGTAACCAAGTTGATTGACAGATCAACTTGGGTACATTCAGCCTGCTCATACATGGTTTGAATTTCGGCCAGGTCCTGCTAAACCTGCTGAGATTCGAACCATCCATGGCTGGCTTAAAGTGTAACTGACCCCACAACTATAAAGTCTGTCTGTATATGCAGTAAAGCATGCTTGTTATACTTACTGTGGACCTAAGGGGTTAATCCTGCCTTCTCTGATCCTCCTCTTCTTCCACAATCCCCACTCCATCTGATCATAGTACAGAGCCCTAGAAGGAACTCTTCACATGCTCAGTTTGGTGTGTATTGCTAAAAAGTTTTTTCTTTTGGGAGGGTGCATGTGATCAAACAGGGCCAATCACCACTGTCCAGACAGAGGGTCAGGGGTCATGCAGCTTCATAAGGCACTGAGTGGAGAATGAAAACTCCTTCTATAAGCTTTAACCAGTGCTCTGCTGGACACTTATAGACGTCACTGCTATATACTGCTGATGAGAAATGGTATTTAGCAGTTTTTACTTACTAAAATAATTGCATTTCCATGTACTGTGGGAGACCAGATATAGTGTAGGGTCCTGTATTTAGTAACACTTTAGGCAGGTGGAGTGTTCCAAAAGTGGAACACGGTTCTAACTCTCTCCAAATAGAACATATTTAGTCTTACCAATCCAAATCTTCAACCAGTTGCTGCACAGAGGGAGAGAGATCCTCGAAGGTGTTTAAGGTAAGTGGTCACACTGGACATACTGTAAAACAGTGCTATGAGGACTCTAGAGGAATAGTGCAAAGTGTGGCATTCCCCGTACAGAAGTAAAAGATGCAGAGAGGAGCATTTCCGGCCAAAGCCAAGAGGACTCCTCATAGGCTCTAAGTCTATACTTAAAGCCATTGTCAAGGGACATATAACTCCAGCTCTATTTGACACAGGTTCCCAAATGACCCTTATTTACTGTTCATTCTACTAGAAGTACTTGAGAAGCATACCTCTTCAGTCTACTGGAAGAATGGAATTATGGGACCAGAACACTAAGTCATCTCAGTGATACTCAGTGATACTGGGCACTAATTGTAAAGCATTACATAGTGCCTTCCAGAAGTTTCTTAAAGAAGGTTGGACTGTTTCTTCTGAGCAAGCTGATATCCCATCTGAACTTCAAGAGCTCTGTGATGTCCTCTTTGTTAGCTATAGTGTGTATCATATTGGTGAGTGCTGAGCAGAAATTCCACCAGGGTGAGAGAAAGTGCTGAGAGTAGCTTCCAGGAGTGGCGAGCCAGAGTGGAATTATCTACAGTTGTGACTGTGGAAAATTGTTTTCCCCATTCTGTCATAACTGGTCCTCACTAAGTTTTAGCTACCCTGTGTTGGGCGTTAACCCTTATGCTGAAGTGTGCAAATTCCAAATCAGAAATACAGCTTCTCCCCTTAAATTCAATTTAAGTGATCTGAAGTTCCCAGAGCTCTGGGACAAGAAACTAACACAGCAATTGTCAGATTTGCTGAAGGTGTTCTCTACTGACCATATGGATATAGGTTGTGCTAAGAGTACTCAATACCCTTTTAAACTAACTGACTCTACTCCCTTCAGAGAGAGACCCCAAAGGATAGCACCAAAAGATGTGGATGAGCTAAAACAGACACTACACCAGATGAAAGGCCAGGACATTATTGTGGACAGTAAGGCCCCTATGGCTGGTGCTTCCACTAGGCAAACTAAGCAACCCCATAGAGTGCACTGCTGCCTAGGGGCTTCAGTGTGCAGCACAGACTGGCAGTCTCTCTGTGTGGCCTATGGCCCTCTTGTATATATTCTTCATTTCTCTGCAGAGTCCCCCTCTCCTCATACACAGGGAATAATGGTATCTGTACTCTGCACAGTTGTCTCACAGCCTGTCCACACACATGACCATTTAGTACATATATATATCCATTCAGTCATATCCGATCCTTGCTGATTGCATGGACTGTCACTTGCAAGCAACTTTTTCCATGAATTCTCTTAGCAATTATTTTACAGGGTAGGTTGCCAGGTCTTTCCCCAACCCCTACCATGCAGGAGATCCTGTGTGGCCAGGGATGAAACTAGGACAATTTAGGCAGGAGCCAGTTAACCTACCAGCATGTCTTTGGAGTGTAACTGGAGTACCTGGAGGAAACCCACACAAACACAGGGAGAACATGCAAACTCCATGCAGGAGGTGCCACGGTTGGGAATTGAACCAATGACCCAATTACTGCAAGGCAGAAGTGCTAACCACTAAGCCACTGTGCCTCTATATATATATATATATATATATATATATATATATATATATATGTATGTATATATATATGTACTGTATATATATATATTACATTATTCCATGTAGCAGTGAAGTGTTGCTACTGTCAGCAGTCTCTGATCAGAGGATCGGTCCGTACATCTCCAGTACACCCACTGACACACACGATCCTCCAGCTGTAACAGGGAGCCTGCTAGTGACCAAATGGGGCATATCCCACGTTGGCTCCCCCTTCTTCTACACAGCTGGATACGAACAATAGGCAGGGGTGTGCTCTGGTTGCAGGGTTAACCCTATGTGAGTAGGATGATCAGGGCCAGATGTGTATGAGAGAAAAGCGTGTAGTGCTGGGAGGTCGCCTGTCCTCACTGAGAGCTGCAACCTGGATTCCACACCATGGCAGGAGCCATCAGAGGAGAGCGGAGCCTAGGAAGATGGCGGGTCATGGAGGTGACATGAGGAGGAGGAGGGTGGACAATGGTCAGGGTGAGGGGAGCCAATCTGATTAATCATGTGGGCTGCCTCCACGTCATGAATGATCCTTTTAAATGGGGGGGGGGGAGGCGGCAGAGCGAGAAAAAGAAAGGACAGAAGAAGGTGCCAGATGTCTGAGACCAGTGTAGCAGATGAGCTGCCAATTCCTCCAGTGTTCCTCTCAGACTTAGTCCCTTTACTGCAAGCCGGCTAACGGCTGCTGATCACTGTGGAGTTCTGTAACTCTGGCTCTTTTTTTTTGTTTCTCTATCTGATTGGTTAATGCTGTTAATTTATATTTGGTTAATATAGTTACATAGTCTAAATATATAGTTACATAGTTAGTCTGGCTGAAAAAAGACAAAAGTCCATCCAGTTCAACCATAGAAAAAAAAAAAGGTATAATCCTATACCAGGGGCGGACTGACCATTTGGAAACTCGGGCACTGCCCGAAGGGCCCGGGGTCAGTAGGGGGCCCCATGAGATAGCCCTGGTAACTTTTTCATAGGATTTTTGAAGTTTGGACAAGGACACAGGGGCCCCATGATCCCCTATTGCCCGGGGGCCTCATGAGTTGTCAGTCCACCCCTGTCCTATACCTACAGTTGATCCAGAGGAAAGCAAAAAAATCCAGCAAAGCATGATCCAATTTGCACCTGCTGGGAAAAAAATTCCTTCCTGATCCCCTGAGAGGCAATTGGATATTCCCTGGATCAACTTTCCTATAAATAAATAATATATATTTTGTCTTTAATATTGGTGCTGTTGGCATCCTACAGCACTTATTTTTGCAAATGTAGCAGTTTCATTGATTTATTATTTTCTATTTTATTATTATTTTTTGGAGGGGGGGGGGTGCAAGTAGCTGGTCTTGATTAGGGTGCAAAATACTCTGTGCACAACAGAAGAGAAAACGGTCATAACTGTTTATTTTAACATCTTTTGTGGTTAACTGGATACCACAAAGATATTGAAAATACAAAATAAAGTCAGTTCAACGTGACTGCCATAACAAAATATTTGTAAGAATCTCCAAGCTTCTTCACTTATGTCTTGCCGTAAATTAGGTGAGCTAAACGTGTATTAATGGCTCAGCTCCTCTTAGGGGAAAACAATGTTGTCTGACTGCTGAAGCTCAGAAAACTGATCAGGAAAATAAGACTTGGCGACAAAACATGCTGAGATGTCGTACAGATTCATGCTTGTTTCACGTTTGTAGCACTTATCTACATTGTGTGTGGAAATCTGATGTAACACCTGATTTTGTCCTCTAACACTGCTGATATATACTAGTAGAGTGCCTAGAGTCTTAAAAGTGGTTTAGCTATCTTAAAGCGTATTTCCACTTTTGAAGCCAAATTGGGATAATATCTACTTTATATTTGTTACATGTTCCCATTAACATAGTGTAACTTAAAAAAAAAAAAAGATGGTTACATTTTTAAATGCGTTTTACTTTAACTCCTTCCCGCTGACTGTACACATATACAAGGCCTCACAGAAATGGGTCTTTATCTGTGAGGCTGATTATATGCATACCTGTCTTTGTCACAAAGCATGTTCCCAGCTCAGAGACTAGGTTCTCGCAGCCCTGGGTTTCGTACTAACAATCAGGACCTTGGATGTCCGGTTTTGGGGCACCTGATCGTTCTCATAGCCTCTGATTGGCTATCACAGTGATCCGTCACTGTACAGTCCACCCATGTGTTTTCTTTCTCCTCTGAATGGAGAGAAAGATACATTGTATCAGGGGCGGACTGATCATTTGGAAACTTGGGCACTGACCGAGGACCCGGGGTCAGTAGGGGGCCCCATGAGATGCCCCTGGTACCTTTTTCATAGGCTTTTTTGAGTTTGGGCAAGGACACAGGGGCCCCATGATCCCCTATTGCCCAGGGGCCCCATGAGTTGTCAGTCCGCCCCTGCATTGTATCTTTCTCTCCTTGTAGGAGAGAAATATGTAAACAAAAGTGTGTAATAAAAAAACTAAAAATTAAAGAAACATAGCTAGATCAAGGTTTGATCTAGGTCAGTGCAGCTTTAGTGTTAGGGTCAAGGTAAGGGCCACAGGACAAGGTAAGGATCAACAGTCGGGGTCAGGGTCAGTATATTTTGGGTAGGATTTTTTTTAAAGCATTTTTTAAAATTAGTATCAGTGTCAGTTAGTGTCAGTGTGTTTTCTAAGTAGGATAAAAAAAAGCAAAATGTGCACTATTGTTTATGACCTTACAAACAACAAATAACATACACATATGTAGTATTGTTGCAATCGTCAGGAGCAGTACAATATATTTCAGGTTCTTCTTTGGTGGCAAGTTATGAAAATAGCAAGAAATATATAGCTAAATTTAAAATATATATATTTTTTACTCTTTTGGGTCAGTTTTCTATTGATAATTAAAACATCAAAAGATATCTATTAACATATACCACCAAATGAAAACCTAATTTCTCCTGAAAAAAGTATAATCCACCTGAATACACAAACTAGATGATATGTACAGTTTTAATAACACATGTCAAAGTTGAAAAATTTAAATATATATTGTGTTCAGACATTAAAGTAGATGTAAACCCTCACCCTACATATAAAAAAAAAATATTATAAATACCTTTTTTCCCTGTTTTATAAATGATCACATAACCTCTAGGCTCTTTATGCGGCTGAGAACAGAGAGCTGAGGAGGAGAAACAGCAGGACACTAACCTTCTCAGTGAATGGCTGTGCAGAAGTCTGACATGTACATGGCACAGAAGGGACATATCAGAGATATGAAATGTTGGGTTTACATATTATTTTAAGGAGAAAATTCACCTGTCTAAAATGAAAAAAAAAAAGCAAATTTTTTTGCACGTTAAAAAAAAAATGCATTTATTATTTTTTTTTTTTTTTAACCTGTAAAGCATTGCATCCGCGATCAGCAGATCAATGCCAGGCTCCTGCATCCTCCTGTTAGTGTAGCTGTCTGCCCGTACCTCATATGAGCAGGAATTATCAATTAACTAATAGAGTGTTTCATTGAGAACTACAAGCCGCCAGTCGCAAAGGTTGTTGGTAATTGTAGTTCATTTATTCACAGAGCTCTGTTGAACATGTAATATGTTCCCAAAGTTGAATGTATCCTTTAAAATATGTTTTACCCTGTGTCATGAAGGGGTTAAACATCCTGTCTGGTTCTATTTTTGAAATTGTTTCACAATGGCAATGCTTGTGCTAATTTTTAATGTTGCCCAAGATAGTTACATCTGGCTGATAGGCCTATGCAAAAATGCATGAAGAACTGCCATATGTTTTAAACCACTGCTAGGACCAACTTGTCTTAAAATCAATTACTATATGATCTAACAGCTTCATAGATAAAAACAAAAGCATTTTACGTCCCTTGACCCAGTCAAATCCTTCTTCTTTTGCATCTCATAGGCTCCCCTCCCCAGACACTGCAGCTCACAGTGGGAGGGTTTCAGCTGCAGAGGCAGTTCTGCCAATCCAGTAGGCAGTGTGTAGAGTTAGATGGAGTCTGGTGCTGATTGGCAAGTTGCAGGCTTAGGTACGAGCAGTAAAAATGTCGATAGCAGCACCCCCCTACAACATCTTCTCATCCTAACGTAGTGCAAGCGAGTATCTACATGAGTACCCACATACATATAATGCAATGAGAGTTGCGAAAGAAACATCCAAGAGGCAAAGTTTTTAATGACAAAATTGATTAATAGCAAAAAAATGCGTTTCGGGGGTCAAACAACCTCCCCCGTCATCAGGACCTAGGATTAAATGGACTAAGGTAAATAAATACCATATAGATCTGCACTGTGATTTGCTGCCTGGAACAGTTTCAAGAGTTCAGGTCAAGCCAGTGTTAGTGAAAGCAGCAGTCTACATGGCGGCAACTCTGCTTGGAATGCACTTGCAGTGCAGCGGAATTGCCCCTCTATCACAAGAAGCCATGTAAAGTAGACATCACTGGCAGGATCCATTGGTATTTATGAGACTTTGCAGGAGGACTATGAAAAAAAGGCAAATGCATTTACAGTTACATTCTGCAGCACATATTTTAGTAAGGGGATACCCATAGTTTTACTGTAAAGTGGCAGTAGGGTCAAAATATGAAAAACGTTTTTTGTCTTTGTTATTGAAAAATTCAATAAAGATACAGTATATTGAAACTAAAATATAAAAAAACTGACGACAGGTAGAGTTTTTAAAACGGAAGAGACCCCAGAGGTCCCATCTGTCATAAATGTCCCCCCTGCCTGTCAGCAGTAATGTGATCTTAGCCACGCATGCGCAGCTCAGGCCACATTTAAGGTTTGCTCTTTGTGCTGCAACAATGTGACTCCTGTGCGCAAGCAGCCAAAGAAATGGAACCTGAAGGAAGACTGACAAAGGTGGAAGTGCCAGGGACCAGGGGGAGCCATGACAGTGAAGCCCTGGAGGTAAGTCTATCATAATGTTAGGTATGTGGTGCAATTTGTCTATTCGCTTCCTTTGCAAATCTAATATAGAAAAAAAATTTGAGAGGGATCATAAAATGCCCCAAAATAGTTTAATTTTATAACATACTAATATATATATATATATATATATATATATATATATATACAGACTATAATACATTTCATGGAATGACCTTCTTGTCCGCTAACATATAAATGACATTTCCATTTCAAATTCATCAGCGCTCCGCAATGTAATGTATTTATTTCCATTTTAATGTGTTGTTTATATAACATATTCCAGCCTCACTAAAAGTCAGGCTATATCAACAGAGTAGGCCGATGTTTGCCAGGCACCTTTAATGGCCTGTATATATTACTGGAGCAGAAAGACACTAGTAAAGGCAATTTTCCAGTGAATATGAAAAATCAGGTTACATGAAATGGTCCTCACACTGCAACAAAATGACTCAACCTGGTAGATATTTTGCACGTTTGTAAATGTGGCTAATAAAAGAGATGGCTGGCTATTAAGGAGCACATTGAAGAGTGAACTTACAATAACCCCTATGTTATGTCTTTATACACTCACAGAACAGAAGGGAAGTCGTGACATTGCGAATAAATTAAAGGTACGCTTTGATATGGGTTGGAAAATTTAGCATTTGAGTTAGTGCACAACACAAAACTGTAAAAAAAAAATAAACTTCTGGTTTTCAGTAACTTGGTTTTCTGGGAACACCTAAAAAAGAAGCCATGATGGTGTAGGTCTCATATTTGTACAATATATATTTAAACTCGATTACTGAAATCTAAAATAAGCTTCCATTGTGGAATGGGCTCAACTTCTTGAGGACACTATGTTTATAGAGACCCATGTGGCATCTGACAGAAATCAATCCCGACAGGGATTCAGGCTTCCTCACTTGGACTTGCTGGTTAGCCCTTAGTGACCCTGATTTTTTGAGACCCTGACTTAATAAGTTATAGCCCTTGATGTTCTTACCACTTACATACCTTCCAATTTCCATTACATACCTTTTTGGTACATACTGTACCTGGGAACCCCTAGAAAAGAACCTGTGATGCTATAGGCCTAGCACTTGTACAGTATATGTTAACCCAATCACTAAAGTCTTATATAATTTTCCATTATGGAATGGGCTTAAATTCTTACAGGCAAAATGTCTATGGAGATGCAGATGGCATCTAACAGGAATCAGTCAGAGAGGGCTTCAAGCTTCATCCACTTAGACTTGCTGGCTAGCCCTTAGTGACTCTGAAATGTCAAGATTCTGACTTAAAGTGTAAGTACACTTCTCTTTTCATATTTTACTTACAGATAAGCCTTTAATAAGGCTTACCTGTAGATACTGTAAATATCTCCTATATGTGCACCGTTTAGGAGATATTTACTCTAGAAGACAGAGAGCCGTGCTGTGGCCGAAACTCCCTTTCGTGAACCCAGAAGTAAGATCAGGTGAAGATGGAAGCCTCGAGGAGCCGTTACAGCGCTCTGCTGGAGGGCTTCGTTTTCAGGTAAGTCATTCATAATGTGCTAGTATGCGATGCATACTAGCACATTATGCTCTTAGCTTGCAGGGAGAAGATTTTTTACAAATTTTTTTTGTGGTTTACTATCGTTTTAAAAAGTTACAGTGTAACGGAAATGGACCCCGACTGCACTAGGGTATTTCCGTTAGACTCCCACTTCCCTGTCCAAACACAGATCCACGGACACCACCGCTGGCCATACAAGACGAGACAGCACCAGACTTGAAGGAAACCAGAAAATAGACTGCTTTATTTTAACACAGATACAAGATATATACACAGGGCGGGGCAATACATTTAGTAACAAGAGACACAAAGCAGACACCACCCACCAAGCCAATACACAAACACATGCCATAATAGTTTGCTCCCAAGCAAGACACACAATAGAACAATGGGACAACCACATGGCATTAAACAATGAACAACCCCCACACCCCCCCTATACATGTCTACACAATAACAGGACATTCCACCCTGTACCCCTAACAGGCACAGGGTGACTTACACATAAGAAGGATATGGGGAGCTGAGACAGGCGTCTCCCCACCTCTCTAAAGGGGGCTGTGTTCTATGGGCCCCCCACCCAAAGTGACTCCCGTCACATACAGCCTGTGATGTTCTTACAATTTCTGGTACATACCTTACAATTTATGGCATATACCTTTCTAGTGCATGCCTGGGAACACTTAAAAAATAACCTGTGATGCTGTTGGTCTAGCATTTGTACAGTAAATGTAAACCCAATCACTAAAATGTGATATAAGCTTTCATTATAAAATGGACTTTAATTCTTAATGGCAAAATGTCAATGGGGACCCAAATGGCATCTGACAAAAATCAATCGGAAAAGGCTTCCTGCTTCCTTCACTTGGACTTACTGGCTAGCCCATAGAGACTCGGATATTTTTCAAGACCTCAACAAAATAGGTTACAGCATTTGATGTCCTTACAGTTTCTGTGATATACTTTATATTTGTCATCATCTCTTTATCTTGACACTCCTAGGTATACGTTGTTAGTCCCTATAGCTGATTTATCCTAGTGTATGTCGATTGTTGGATTATTGTGTCCAGTGCTCATACCCTTTTTTCTTAATTCCCCCCTTACCAATCCATCTAATTCTCTATTTTGACATTGCAGTATGTTTTGCTTTGAATAAAAAGTGAACAAAAATACAGGGGTTAGACAAAAAAAATGGAAATATTACATGATTTGTAGGTGTGAAAGTGACGATATGTCACCTATCTGGTGGGAGGTGATGAGTGAGCTTCCCTTGCATGCAGTGCACCCATGAAGTTGGAGACAGGGTGCGCTGACACTCCAAAAGATGAACGAACGAAACCAGCGCTCCAGTCTTCATACAACCAAGGCGATGCCAAAATGCCAACCGAAGAGGTGCTGCCCTTTTAAGATCGAGAAATCTGACCACTAGTGGAAAAGAACAGACAAGGGCGCACTCTCATCGTGCATTAACGTGGTAAAACACATATTTATTGAATAAAAAGAGGATATATACTCACAAACCAACGTGATAAAAGACAGTAAAAGTAGTCCACAGTAGTCTGAGGAAGGGGGTTCAGCTCCCGAAACGTGTTAGCCTATCTGCATCATTAGACACAGATGCATTGTGACTGTCTTTGTGGACTACTTTTACTGCCTTTTATCACGTTGGTTTGTGAGTATATATCCTCTTTTTATTCAATAAATACGTGTTTTACCAAGGTAATGCACGATGAGAGTGCACCCTTGTCTGTTCTTTTCCAACAGGGTGTGCTGAGCCCAAAGAAGCACGGGTTGCCAGCTGCAGAGTTGCCTGAAGAGCAGAGTGGATGAGGTTCCCAGAAAGGACTTGACCTTGCAGTGGTGTTACCAGGGCAGAAGACACTCTGGATGAGCAGGTGAAGTCTTGACCATGCCAGGGTACCAGCAGGTCAGGTGGAACTCCAGATGAACAGGCTAATCTTGAAAGGCGAGCAGAACAAGAGGCGGAGTCAGGAGAAAGAGCCAGGATCATGCACAGTAGGTCAGTCCGAAACAAAAGCAGAAACGTGGTCAAAATCTAGCCAAAGTCATACACAGGGAGCAGAAAGTAAGTGAAGTCCGTTAGAGTAAGCTGGGGTCAGAGTAAGAAGCCAAGAGAGGTCCAAAGGCAATCCGAGTCAGTAATGGGAAATCCAAGAATTCAGCAACACAGAAGGACAGGGGAACAGGGCTGATGATCATTCAGCAACTTGTGAACTAGACTGCTAACTTTAAATAGACCACTGAGTACCAAGAACTGTCACACTTTGTGTGCACCATGGCTCACCAACGTGCAAAATTGCTCGCAGACACGCATTCGCACAGGCATGCGACTAAGCCCCTGCATACGTCTGAATTTCTGCGCAAATTATTGTGGTCATGTTGCATGTTCCTCTGATACAACATGTTTTGCATTGAAAGCGGAAGCGATGAACATCCTTTTGCTTCTGCTGTGTGATGAGACACCTAGCTAACAGGTAGGAAGCCTTACTTTCATCACTGTGTGCACCGCTAGTAAGAAGAAGTCATGTCAGAGCTTACTGAGCTTGAAAGAGGGCAAATTGTTGGAGCTGCATAGCTGGTGCCTCTGTGACTGAAGTTGGCAATTTATTTGCTTTATCACGAGTTACAGTATCAAAGGTTATGATGGCATTTACAGTTCCCGAGAAAACATCATTCTGATAAGCATAAGCGCAGTCGACATGGTCAACTGACCAAAAGAGACAAAAGGACATTGTGCAGGATTGTGGCCCAGAATAGGAAAACAACTCCTGCAAAGTGACTGCAGAGCTCAATCTCAGTCTTCATGTAAACCGTAACTTCCCCTATTTGTCCTTCTTGGAAGCGAAAGCGAAATCGAAATCAAAGGTAGGGTACTCACTTTCCCAACACTCCCTTGCTGATGACAGCATCTTCTTCTGTGTACCAGGTTTTGGCCATCTTCATTGGCCACCGCAGGAGCTAGGCATCCCGGCACACAGGATCGGCCCGGCTGCTGTAAGCTGAGCTAAGCATGCGCAGCCCAGTTTACAGTCTGGGTATCGCTCTGAGCAGGCAGACATTGCATGCCTGCCTACTCACAGTGTATCACAGGGGAACTTTAGTTACGTTTTAAAGTAGAACTAAAGGCAAAACTTTTTTTTCATTTTTGGTAGAGTAAGGGAGGGATATAACCCCTGTTAACATTTTTTGCCATCTGTTTCCCATTGTGGAGACTTCCCTTCACTTCCTTTCCAAAAGCCAAAACAGGAAATGAATGAAATCCCTCCAAAGTGAGAGACTTCCTGGTTGTCACCAGGATCACCGGTATTAATGTCCCCACTAGAAGATTCCTTCACTTCCCCACCAGAAATGTTAGATTGTTGTTTACTTTCATTTTCGTTTTTTTAAAACGATTATTTCATAGCAAAACATTACTGTATCAAAGCATTTCACATACATTTTGTCCCTACTGCTTTGTCCTGTGCCCTGCCTGCATTTTGACTGTTCTTTCTGCCTGGAAACTTAGAAAAGTCCATGGCGTCCAAAAAGCGTCCCTTTAGGTCAAAAGCGGTTTTAGACCAGCTAGAGAACAGCGATAGTAAATCAGAACCACTTGCAGGATTGAGTGATAATGATTTGTGGGGAAATTCGTCATCAGACACTGAAAACGATTTTGCAACTTTGCTCAGTGATGTGCGAACTTGGCGCTATATTTCAAATTTCAGTGTTTTTGGTTTGATTATATTATTGAATTCAATTTATTAATATTATATTATTATTTTTTATGAGTATTTATGAAATTATAATTTATGATTTCGTGTTTCAAGTTTTATCATATCCAGAATGTTTACTAGACTCTTGTTCGGACAGATTTCAGTGAGTTATTTCTAAATTACAGGCCTACAATAAAAAAAATACATATTTCCATGCAAAATAATGGTACCGCTTTTGGTACAAAATTCCTGACATAATCATACCGCCAGGGAGGTTAAAAAAGTTCTTGTGCCCTCTGCTGCTCTCTGGTTAGTTACAGTACATGGCTCTCACTTATCACTGAGGGCTACAGAACTCTACCCCTCTATGTTACAGAGAAGAAGGGGGGGGTTATTGCAGTCCTGTACTAGAGTAACAACAACACTATTGCTCCATACATACAGTAGAGTGAGTGTTGTCACCCTAGGAAAGGGGGTATTACTGGCAGGATTACCAACTGGAAATAAAAAGGAAAAAAGCATATGGGCAGAACAGTGGATTAATGTCTGTCAGAACTATTTGAGTTTGACAGGAAAAGAAAGTAAGCCTTCAGTGTCAGAAATGCTGAACTGGTAGTTATTGGTGCTCAAAACAAATAAAAGTTAAACAGTATAAAAAGAAAATCTCCCCTCCAAATCATTGGATTCAGGTGTTCCTATCACCTCCATGGCCATAAGTGTATAAAATCATCCCCTAGGCATGCAGACTGCTTCTACAAACATTTGTGAAAGAATGGGTCACTGTCAGGAGCTCAGTGAATTCCAGCGTGGTACCGAGATAGGTTATCACCTGTGTAATAAGTCCATCCGTGACATTTCCTTGCTACTAAATATTCCACGGTCAACTGTTAGTGGTATTATAACAAAGTGGAAGCAACTGGGAACAACAACAACTCAGCCACCAAGTGATAGGCCACGTAACATGACAGAGCGGGGTCAGCGTATGCTGAAGTGCACAGTGCGCAGAAGTCGCCAACTGTCTGCAGAATCAATAGCTAAAGACCTCCAAACTTAGTGTGGCCTTCAGATTAGCACAACAACAGTGCATAGAGAGCTTCATGGACTGAGTTTCCATGGCCGAGCAGCTGCATCCAAGCCTTACATCACCAAGTGCAAAGCAAAGCATCGGATGCAGTGGTGTAAAGCACGCCGCCACTGGACTCTAGAGAAGTGGAGACGTGTTCTCTGGATTGTGCCAAGTGTAAAGTTTAGTGGAGGGGGATTATGGTGTGGGGTTGTTTTTCAGGGGTTGGGCTTGGCCCCTTAGTTCCAGTGAAGAGAACTCTTAAGGCATCAACATACCAACACATTTTGGACAATTTCATGTTCCTAACTTTGTGGGAACAGTTTGGGGATGGCTCCTTACTGTTCCAACATGACTGCGCACCAGTGCACAAAGCAAGGTCCATAAAAACCTGGATGAACGAGTGTTTGGGGTGGAGGAACCTGACTGGCCTGCGCAGAGTCCTGACCTCAACCCGATAGAACACCTTTGGGATGAATTAGAGTGGAGACTGTGAGCCAGGCCTTCTCATCTGACATCAGTGCCTGACCTCACAAATGTACTTCTGGAAGAATGGTCAAATATTCTCATAGACACACTCCTAAACCTTGTGGACAGCCTTCCCAGAAGAGTTGAAGCTGTTATAGCTGCATAGAGTGGGCCAAGTCAATATTGAACCCTACGGACTAAGACTGGGATGAAATTAAAATTTATGTGTGTGTAAAGGCAGGTGTCCCAATACTTTTCGCAATATAGTGTACATCCTGCCCTAACATATAGACTGATCATAATATATAACCACACATAACACTTACCTTATTCCTAAAATGAAAGATGTACCCTATATGTGAAATGCAACCCATAACCTGATCCTAACACTTCACCCTTAAACTAACTTTGACCTAACACCAAAAAATAACCCTTAACACTTAAAGGGTGGTTCACAAATATGTAAACCCAACATTCAATATTCCTGATATGTGTCTGCTGTACCATGTACTTGTATTGTATGAAAAAGTATCCTGATCCCTTTTTGTTTCTTTCTTTTGGTGTATTTATTCACCACTGGGTGTTTCTATTATGCAACAAAAAAAATCCAAAATTTGGAAAAGAGAACAATATTTTCTACTTCTGTTATAAAACATATCCAATAAAAAAAAATAAACAATTTTTCATAAATTTAGGCCAAAATGTATTCTTCTATATGTCTTTGGTAAAAAAAAATCACAATAAGTGTATATTAATTTGAAAGTTATAGCATTTACAAACTATGGTATATAAATTTGAAAATGTATCAATTCTGATGTACTGACAGCCTATCTCAGTTCTTGAGGCCCTTAAAATACCAGAACAGCATAAATGCTCCCCAAATTACCCTTTTTGGAAAGTAGACAGTCTGAGGTATTTAGGCTCCATTCACACTTGTGCAACTTTAAAATCGTGTGACTTTCAGTGCAACTTTACAGTTCGCTTGATGTGACTTTGATGTGGCTTTGGATGAGTGCGACTTTGGCTTTGACCTAGGATGATTGTGCTTTACAAAGTCGCACACAAATTACACAGATATGAATGGTACTCATTGGGAAACATGCGATGCAACTTGTCATGCAACTTTGGAGCCCAAAGTCGCATGACAAGTCACACAAGTGTGAATGGGCTTTTAGTAAGGGGCATGATGAGTTTTTTTAAGTTGTAATTTTTGCAACAATTTTTAGGAAATTAAGAAATTACATAAAATGTGTTTTTTTTCACAATATTTTTTTTACATACGGTCACCAGTGCAGTACAGCATCATCATATGACTGGTGTGGTGTCTGTTAAAAAATAAAAAAAAAATGTTATTCAATTTTTTATTTTTTTTTTAACTTTATTTTTTACTATTTTTATTACATACCTTCGTCAAAGTAGTTCAGTGTCACCATAATAAAACTGTACTACTATGGAGGGGTGATCAGGGATTTCTTTTTTTACACTTTGATTGGCGTTACAATGGTAATCTTTGTAACAGCAATGTTTGAGGCCTCTTTCACATGGATATTCCGTTCAGGCTGACCTGATCTGAATCTCCATTCTCCTCTATGGAGCGGCGGGTGTAAATGTGTCCGATTACACCTGCCAACATCCAATCCGATCCGCAAAAAAAGAGACGGATGGGGATCCAATTCCCTTTCCATCCGTCGGATTGGATCGGGCCTGATGGAAATGGACAGGCGGTCCGTTTTCATCCAACCACCCATTGAGGCCAGCAAGCTGCTCTGTGTCAACAGCAGAGCAAACACAGACCTGTCATCCACTTGCTCAGCGGGGATCAGCAGAGAGATCCCCCACTGAGCAAGCGGATACGCTAAACGAGTCCACCCTGTGTGAAAGGACCCTTAAACTGGCATGAATGAGTTTGCATGATTACTAGTGATCTGTGATTGGCTACAGCTAATCACATGGTACAGGGTGCTGTGATTGGCCCAGGTGCCATATGATAGCTGTGGGCCAATAACAGCTCACTGGTAAAGGAACCAGAGCTGTTATGAATGATATTCATTTATAACCGCTTTGTTGACATTGTGATTAGAGATGAGCGAATTATTCAAAAATTCGGTTCGGCTGATTCGCCGAATTCGCCGAATAAATTCGCTTCGAGCCGAATATATTCGCTGCGAATTTAACTTATAAAAAGGGTGTTTCTAGGCTTCAGAGAGCCTTTATATTAGTGCAGAACACTGTACCTTTAATTTAAATGCCCTTGGAGTCTGCTGGGGAAGAGAAATAATACTGTCAGGCAGTATGACATGCAGATGAGTGCCGTCGATCTTAGAATCACCGCACACTTCACTCATTTGGCCAGTCACGGGGCCAAAACCAGAGTGTGGAGCCACAGTGTGGCGGTGGAGGCAGCAGCAATGGGAGGCCATACAGCACCCTATGACAAAATGGAACCCACCAGCAGTGTGAGGAGACCTGAAAGTGGCACATGGCAGAGTGTGGCGATGGAGACAGCAGCAATGGGAGGCCGTACAGGGACCCATGACACACTCTGGACCTGGCAGCAGCATGAGGAGGCGGTACAGGGGCCCATGACAGATTACGGGCCTGGCAGCAGCATGAGGAGTCGGTACGGGGGCCCATGGCAGATTACGGGCCTGGCAGCAGCAATGGGAGGCCGTACAGGGACCCATGGCAGAGTGGCGGAGCGTAAGCAGCTAAAATTGAAGGCCATACAGAGGCCTATGTTAAAAAGTCCCCCCAGCAGCAGCGTGGGGAGACGACTATCAAGAGTCCAATGGCAGAGTGGCGGAGCAGAAGCAGCTTCAATTGAAGGCCATACACAGGCCTAGGTTTAAAAGTCCCTCACAGTTAATTCCAATAACGAACTCTACTCCTCCGTGCAATCTACTTACGAGACCCTGGGCAGGTCTGGGTCCAATTTGTGGTAGAGACTGGTTTTGTTCAGCCATGCTTGAGCGAGTAATAACAGGTCTGTGCTGCCCTTTGGTGTCTGGCTTAATGCGCACAACACTGAACGTCCCAGCGTTTGTCAACGATTTTCCGTTAAGTGATGCAAACCCGCTGAACCACGTTCATGAGGAGCCGGTACAGGGGGCCAAAAAATATTACCGCCAGCCGGCGTGTAAATGGATTTAACTCTTTGAACGTACAATAGTGGTTGTGAAGCAGAAAGTCAGTTTATTTAGCACAATCGGTCAATTGCAGCTTGCCGTTGGCTGGAAACTGTACGTTTATGTCACTGGAATGCACTAATCACCCAAAAAATATTACCGCGTGTAAATGGATCTAACTCTTTGAACGTACAATAGTGGTTGTGAAGCAGAAAGTCAGTTTATTTTGCACAATCGGCAAACTGCAGCACCAACTGTGCACGACAGCCACCAAAAAAAAAAGGGTGTATGTCACTTTAAATTTTTGATTCTTTGATAGCTGTGGCCCTAAGTAACGATTCTGTGTCCCTGAGTAACGATTCTGTGTCCCTGAGTAACGATTCTGTGTCCCTGAGTAACGATTCTGTGTCCCTGAGTAACGATTCTGTGGCCCTAAAGTCTTTGTGGCCCTAACTCTGTCCCTTAATACACACAGGTCTGTCTCTCTTGAATGACCGTAGGCTAATGGAGAATTCTAAGATGGCCGCGATTTATAGCTCCACCATTACACAGTGCTGGCTGGCTGCTGATTGGCTAATGCGATCACATGTCATGAATGCATTATGGGTCAGCGCGCCTTGTCTGCACGCCTTCCCAGAGATCCCCGCCCCATCTTCTCTGTCCATTTTCTCCGTCGCCACACATGTCGCCGCCATTTTTGGGAAAATTCGATTCGTGCATCCGAAGTTTGCTAATCTTCGGATTCGTCGCGAATCGAATTTTTCCAAATCTTCAGAACGAATTCCACTTCGTCATGTTCGATTCGCTCATCTCCAATTGTGATCATTGTAATCGCATAGTGATCACATGATCCCCGGGCCAGTCAAAGCGGCCCAGTACCGGGAGCCACAATCCGTGTCCAGGGGTGGGGTGGGGTGCAGACTGCTCCTAAACCTGTGCAGGCTGAATAAAATACATGTACGTGATGCAGTCTGCATGAGCTGCCAACCTGCATGGAATGTAGTTAGATAAATTGAATGGGTTGTTTTACAAGGTGAGGTTTCACATATACCTTAAGACATAGTCATTTTAATTTTTAAAAAATATTTTTACATTTCTGAACTGATGTTTCATTAGTTTGATCTTATTTAATTACAAATAAATATTTATTACAGGTTTGACCAATAAAGCTGACCTAAACATAAATTGGGGTTGATTTACTAAAAGCAAATAGACTGTACACTTTGCAAGTGCAGTTTCTCCAGAGTTTGGTGAATGAGCTGAAACTCTGCTGACGTCTGCCATCCAATCAGGTGCAAGCAAAAATGCTGATTTTTTTTTCCTTGCATGTGATCGGGTATTCTTTGCAAAGTGAAGCTTCACTTCGTTTACTAAGCCCTGGAGAAACTGCATTTGCAAAGTGCTCAGTCTATTTGCCTTTAGTAAATCTACAACCTTGTGCTTCTGAACGTAGAGCGCAGCAGAAACTATTAACTTTTAGATTGCCTCTCTAAAATTGAGTCTCCATAATGGTTCCATCTGAACAGAGAATACAGCGAGGGGAGAAATGAGATAATTTATTCAGTTATGAGTACAAATTTCAGCTTTTGCGATTTGTTTAAAAAGAAAAAAAAGGGCTTCTTTAAATGACCAGCTAATAATAGACAATTATTATAAGGAAAAAAAATATTTAGTCATTTAGTCACTTGGTCCATAGAAATGTAAATGTAACATAATCCTCTACTTTATTTACCTAATCAAAAAAAAAATAATAATATGTATTTTTTTGTCCTGAAGATATTAAAGAAAAATAAAAAAAAAATTAAAAAATATCTAAATTACCTTTTACCTCAACCCTTAAACATAAATATAACATTTAACCCCCTAAAACATAACACTCCACCCTATCCCTGGTTTTTATTCTTAACCCAAACCCTAATGTTCTTCTTACCCATTAAACAGCTGGATTTACAATGTCAGGCACTGAAGGTACTGAATGCATCCAGTCCCAATGTTGACCATTACCAGTTAGACTCGAAGGGGTGTCAAACTGGTGGCCCTCCAGCTGTTGTGAAACTACAAGTCCCATCATGCCTCTGCCTTTGGGAGTCATGCTGATAACTGTCAGCCTTGCAATGCCTCATGGGACTTGTAGGTTTATATCTTCGCATTTTCACCTGATGCGTTTTTTTTGGAAAGGGTCAGCGACTTTTTAAAATGCAAAACGTGGCATTTTTGGTTCTATAGACCTCAATAGGGACACTGCAGAAAAGCATATGTTGCATTTTTGATGCGTTTTGGATGCATTTTGACGCATTTTGTATTTTAACCTCCCTACAAGTCTGATTATGTCCATATTTCTGTGCTCAAAAAGGTACATTTTTTTCCATGGAAATATGTATTTTTTTTATTGTAGGCTGTAATTTTTAGGAATAACTCACTGAAATCTGTCCGAACAAGAGTCTAGTAAACATCCCCAGTATGTTACAATTTGAAACACAAAATCATAAATTATAATTTAATAAATAATCATAAAAAATAATAATATAATAATAAAATATAATTCAATAATATAATCAAACCAAAAACACTGAAATTTGAAATTGAGCGCAAAGTTCGCACATCATTGAGCAAAGTCGCAAAATCGTTTTCAGTGTCTGATGAGGAATTTCCCCCACTAATCATTATCACTGAATTCTGCAAGTGGTTCTAATTTACTATCGCTGTTCTCTAGCCGGTCTAAAACCGCTTTTGACCTAAAGGGACGCTTTTTGGACGCCACGGCCGTTTCTCAGTTTCCAGGCAGGAAGAACAGTAAAAATGCAGGTAAGGCGCCGAACAAAGCACTCCGGACAAAATGTATGTGAATATAGTAAAAAACCTTTTTGTGTAAAATTTAAATACAATTAAATAAAATAAAATTAAATAAAATTATCACCCAATACAATCAAAAATCAAAAAATGTCCAATAAATATTTTCAAACTAAATGTGTCCAACATGTAAATGTAAAATGTATGTGAAATGGTTTGATACAGTAATGTTTTACTATGCGATTTTAGTGGATTTAGTGAATGTCACTTTTTGTAATTTTCAAATTTCCCGCCAGTTCCATCCCCGTACGTCCCGACGCTCGCAGGAGACGGAACCCAGATGACAGATGTTGGCATCCGCCGGAGGACATTGCCGGGGACACTGCAGGAGGGACCTCGTGGGAGCGCAGGACAAGGTAATTGATCAAGGGATCCCAGACCAGCGCTGCATGGTAAGCCCAAGTGTAGCTCGGGGTTACCGCTTGTGGTACTGAAACTTTACCCCGTGCTACACTCGGGAATACCGCCAGAGGGGTTAATCTGCCTATCAACAAAAAAAATGCAAAATGCATCAAAAATGCATGTGCAAAAACACATTAACGTGATTTACAGCTTAGTATGTCTAGTCAAAACACTCTAGCCTATAAGAGCCCCCATTATGCTTCTTGCTTTCTATTTTACCCCGATCCTTCATGTGAAATATACTACTCCCAATTTTTACAATATTATTTTTAGAGCTTAGGTCATTTAAAGTTTGGGTAGATGGCTTTTATGGCCTTATGTTTAACTGTGGTCATGCTATGGACATTCTTAAATTTACATAATAATAACAACTAGTAAATGGACTAACCGTTGTAGCTACAAACACTGTGGAGTAAATCATCCTCAAAATTATCAGAAGCACTGAAGTCTTGATCTACCCCAGCTCAACTCAACTCAACTCAACTCAGCAGTCTTTCTGCCTTCTAATCTCTAATGTGTACACATGATAACGATCCCAAACACACCTCCAAGATGACCACTGCCTTGCTAAGGAAGCTGAGGGTAAAGGTGATGGACTGGCCAAACATGTCTCCAGACCTAAACCCTATTGAGAATCTGTGGGGCATCCTCAAGGCGCAAGGTTTCTAACATCCAACAGCTCCGTGATGTCGTCATTGAGGAGTGGAAGAAGCACTGAAGTCTTTATCTACCCCAGCTCAGCGAAACCTCCTTCCCCTGTCAGCGGTGGCTCAGCGGTCTTTCTGCCTTCTAATCTCTAATGTATACACAGAACAAGAACTCTGGAAAGAGGGGAGAAGGGTGGTCTGAGCTGCTTAGAGAATAGTTGAACAAACTCTTGACCGTGCTTCTGTTGATGAATTGCTCCACAGTGCCTGCAGCTACAGAGATCAATGTGGGCTTATTTTGAATCCTATTTACTTTTTGTTAAAAATATATAAACGTCCACATCCTGGTCCCAGTTACACTATGATGTGTCTGTTTTTTTTCCTTTTTAAAGACTTGGAGTTTTTGTACAAAGGATCTTTTAGCAGAATCTTCTATTTTACTGTAACACAGCTTCAAACAATGTGGTTTTTACAGCAGCTTCCCTACTACTGAAATTCTCCTCTCATTGCCATTTTTTTGGCAGAGGATTAGTTAAGCTTTTTTTTTTTCTTCTAGGGACTTGACGGTTTATGCAAATGATGTAGATGAGAGCTGTCCACAGCCAAATAGATAGTGATGGTGCCATCAAAAAATAATCTTTAAAAATGTTGATGTGATTGGTGGCTTCTCCTGGTGATGTAACTTTCTCTGACAGTGTAAATGCAAAATTAAAGAAGGAAATTGAAAGCAGAGTGAGCCAGAAGGTGTTTTCATCACAGACTCTCTTTTCTCTCTTCTCTTCAATTTTCTTCTCTTCACCTCTAGAAATGATGTGTGCTTTTTATTTATTTCAGCCTGTCAACTCAACAGTAAGCAGCCAGCACGGATGTTTCCCTAGTGACGTTCGGCACGCTTTGTCTTAACCCATTGTTCTATCTTATGTGTTTGTCCTACTAAAATGGAATACCACCAATCCCCGGATCCTGTGATTATTTTGTACTGACAGCAAGCTAATAAACAATTGAAACTGTATTAATTGCAAGGTGGCAACAGTTGCAAATGGAGGAGATATTGGGGTTGATTTACTAAAATTGGAGAGCGCAAAATCTGGTGCAGCTGTGCATGGTAGCCAATCAGCTTCCAACTTCAGCTTGTTCAATTAAGGTTTGACGAAAAAAGCTGGAAGCTGATTGGTTTCTTTGCAGAGGTGCACCAGGGTTAGCACTTTTCAGTTTTAGTAAATCAACCCCATTGTTTTATTGCCAATCTTGGATGAGCTTTATAATATCCTCTGCTTGTAATATATTTTCTGAATGTTCTTTGACTTCTAGATTATATTGAACTGTCTTTTGTCTCCCTGCTTAATTATCATTCTACACTGTACCATGTCTTTTAGGTCCTTGCTTGTCTGCTGGGATTGTCATGGTGTAGAACCCTTTACCCCTGGGAAGTAGTTAGGAATCCCTAGGTGTCTTTGTGGGCTAACATCTCAAAGCTCAGAGCAGAATTCTTCATTCTATGTGGCTCGAAAGAAATTAAGTGCAAGCCACTTTAGAACATATAAAGTGATACTAAAAACACAATGTTTAATTTACATGATCCCTTTTCTTTATGTATCTGGATGATGGCACTTTAATTAATTTATTTTTAAAAATGCTAAGTATATCTTTTTATAATCGATATAGAGCTGTCACGTGACCCAGCTCTCTCCCTGCAAGGAAACATCAGCAAGAGGAGCTTGTAGTCCTCTGCTGCCAGTCGCATGTTAAAAAAAAAACAGCCTTAGGAATACAAAGAAAAAATACATTATATCAAATGTGTTTTATACAAATATGTATTTGAACTCAAATCCTCCACTCAGTACCTCACTTACCGCCCACGAGATTGCCACTCATCTCCATAGCAAGATTGACGCAATCCGCAAGGACATAGTCAACTTGCAGTCTACCTCCCCATCTAGCCTCCCCCCTTCCATCACCCTCTCATCTCTCCCCTCCTCTGACCTTGCAACGGCACTGCCCCCCACCACACCCAAGGCCCTGCCTACCGTAACCCCCCCATCACTGCACTCCTTCAGCCCTACTACCACTGAGGAAGTCACCAGAGTCTTCTCAGAAGCCCGCCTCACTACCTGCCCCCTGGACCCTATCCCCTCTCAACTCCTCCGGTCACCCCCCTCTTCCCTCATCCGCTCCCTTACCCACATCTTCAATCTCTCCCTCGCTACTGGCGTCTTCCCCTCCCCCCTAAAACATGCGCACATCACCCCCATACTCAAAAAGCCCTCCCTGGACCCCACTGACCTCAACAACCTCAGACCAATTTCCCTGCTGCCACTCATGTCCAAGCTCCTTGAGCGCTTGGTCTACGATCGCCTAAGCGCCCACCTAACTGACAACAACCTCCTTGACCCACTACAGTCCGGCTTCCGTCCCCTACACTCCACCGAAACTGCCCTCCTCAAAATCACCAACGATCTACTAACCGCCAAAGCCAAAGGCGACTACTCTGTCCTCCTCCTCCTAGACCTCTCTGCGGCTTTTGACACAGTCGACCACCCCCTCCTCCTTAATAAACTACTCTCCCTTGGCATCAGAGACTCCGCTCTCTCTTGGTTCTCGTCCTATCTATCCCAACGCTCCTTCAGCGTTTCCTACAACGGCGCCACCTCCTCTTCCCTCCCCCTCTCTGTTGGGGTCCCCCAGGGCTCTGTCCTTGGACCCCTTCTCTTCTCCATCTACACCTCCTCCCTTGGCAAACTCATACACTCCCACGGCTTCAACTACCACCTCTATGCTGATGATACTCAAATCTACCTATCCACCCCTCACCTCACCCCCACATTCTCCGCCCGCATCACTCACCTTCTAAACGACATCTCTGACTGGATGTCGCTCCATTTCCTCAAACTCAACCTCTCCAAAACCGAGCTTCTCGTCTTTCCCCCTTCCCGTGCCCCCCCCCCATCCTTTCCATCACTACCAACAACACCACCATCAATCCCGCCCAGCAAGCCAAGGTCCTTGGCGTCATTCTGGACTCAAACCTTTCCTTCCAACCTCATGTCAAATCACTCACAAATACATGCAGGCTCCACCTTCGCAACATCGCCAAAATACGCTCCTTCCTTACCCCAGACACCACTAAACTACTCGTTCACTCCCTGATTATCTCACGCCTGGACTACTGCAACTCCCTCCTCATCGGCCTACCCCAGTGCAAACTCTCCCCGCTTCAGACCATCCTGAACTCAGCTGCCAGACTCATCCACCTCACCAGCCGCTCCACCTCTGCCACCCCCCTCTGCCTCTCCCTCCACTGGCTCCCCATTGCCCAACGCATTAAATTCAAACTGCTCACTCTGACCTATAAAGCCATTCACAACACTGCCCCTAACTACCTCACCGACCTGATTCCCAAGTACCACCCTACCCGTACCCTTCGCTCTTCACAGGACCTCCTTCTATCTTGCTCCCTGGTCTCCTCCTCCCACGCACGACTGCAAGACTTCTCCAGGTCCTCCCCCATCCTCTGGAACTCACTACCCCAATCCATCAGACTGTCACCTTCCCTCCTCACCTTCAGGCGCTCCCTGAAAACCCACCTCTTCAGGGAAGCCTACCCCACCCTCACCTAACAGCCGCTGCCCTTCCCTCCTCCTACCACTCCATCCCCCACAGCCATTTCCTCCTGTACCTCTACCCCCTCCCTCCTAGATTGTAAGCTCAAAAGAGTAGGGCCCTCTTACCCCTTGTGTGCTGTTTGATGTTACTGTACTGTTTCATGTATTGTCCCCCCCTATTGTACAGCGCTGAGCAAACCCTTTGGCGCTATATAAACTCGATAAATAAATAAATAAATAATAAATAAATCTTTATTATTTTTCTGCAAAAACATAGCATAGACTGTAAGCTCGAAAGAGCAGGGCCATCGAACCCCTCGTGTTTTGTATTGTTTCTGTCTTGTCTCATGTTCTATCCCCCTTGCTATTGTACAGCGCTGAGCAAACCCTTTGGCGCTAAATAAATACTGTATAATAATAATAATAGGATAGTGTGAGCTATCTAGGGGAATATTCTGCCAATCACAGCCTGTGTCTGTTGTTTGTATGTGTTTAGGGACGTAAAGCCTCCATCAATCAACATGTAATATCCTGCCCTCATTGTGTTAACTGTTCAGTGGGCATGGAAGAGGATGGAGGGAGTGAGCTGTTATTTATTCAGCGTGTATACACCTACATGTGTGACTCTATAGTCTGCTCAGAAAAGAAATTGGAGGAAATAAACAGTTTAGAAGGGAACTGAAACTGGAACATTCTCAGTAGATGTGGCAACGGCTGCAGTGGGGACACAGACAGGAGGGAAGAACAGTGACCAACAGGATGAACGGGGTTTTTTTTTTTGCAGAATACAAAAAACATATCCCATAGAGACTCAGTGAATATGAACAGCATGTAATATGGCTTGTACTGGTAGTTTTTAATGATGTGGTTTCAATAACACTTTAATGAGTTTCTTAGAACACATTAAATTCAAAGGGAGAACGTTACGGTACAGGATAACAAAGTGAAGTAAATGCAACTCCAGGCATTTCCACTGACAGTCAATACAGGCTTTGGCCCTTTGGGCTGAGACTGGCTATCTGTATTCTTCAGACTGTTCAGCAGTTTCAGAAAGCACAATCCCTTCTGTAACAAGTAGGCAGTAGTACACCACATCCATCAAGTCTCCATAGTAGATGTATATGCTGCAAAGTCTAATGGTAACTGGTATTCATGCAGTTACCACAAGCCATCCCGACAAAGCTAAACTGCCTCGGGGTTGCGACCTCAGGCCTTTGTCAATAAACAAACCTTCTCCCGAAACAGCTGAGCTATATTTTGAGCATACGATTTTCAATACAACATTGACATATAGTTAGCAGCAGTAGGTAGAGCATTTGCTATGCTTCTCAGCACTTGCAGCTCTCTTTCTGAAGTGAGTGGGTTGTCTTCACACTGCAAAGTGGTAGCTCCTCACACCTTTTTCTCTGGTTACATAGCTCTCAGTCATGTAGGCTCCAGGCTCTTCCTGCCACATGCCCACTGACGAATGCTCTGGAGTCTGTTTTTGACCCTCTAACCACCAGTAAAATTGACAGGTTATCAGTCTCTCCAAAAAAAAGTGTTTTTCCCAATGTTGTATGGTACTAGTACCGGCAACAGTCATCTCTGCTTCTCTGGACTATCAAAGCACACTGTCTCCATGTTGCCAAGAAATAATTCTCTGCATGTGCACCTGGTTTGTTGTGGACAACCACCCCACATTGGGCACCAGAAATGTAGCATTCTCTTACCTCTGGTAGCCAGTTAGGAACCCCTAGGAGAATAGGTGGGCTAGCATCTCAAACCTCACAAGAGAATTTTATACTTTTTTTGGGGTGAAGGAAATTGAGCACTACTCATTTTAGAACATTTCAAAAGTTCATTTGAATACTGTAGCGAGGTCATTGCTGTTTCCCTTTTAAAGAACTGTTTCCCTTTTAAGACTGCACGTTGTCAGAAAGGGTTTGATTGGCTCAGCTCTCAGCACTACTGGGAGTTGCAGTTTCATCACAGAGGCAGACAATGTAACTTTATACTGCACAGAACTACAAGACCAGGATGCTTTGCAAGGAGGAGAGGGGTGGAGGAGCCACGTGTGCCTTGGCAGGGGACATGTGGGAGCTAGTCTGCACTCCTACTGTTGAAGTACACTGACACTGTTTCCAGAACAGCAAAGGTTGCTAAGGACAACGGTAATCTACAGCAGCTAAAGTCAGCAGCAACTGTGATCATTGGTACCAGTCACCCGCGACGGCAGTTACCGATAGCAACAACATCTCCCACCACACAGAGAGAGGTCAGAGTGGTAGAAATCGCAGAGGAGGTGTGTGACCATCCCAGGTGAGGCACCTCAGAGATTGTGCAACAATTGACAACAGGAAACACTAGCCAGGGAGAGATAGAGCCCCATTCATCATCCCTTCAAGGAGTTAACCCCTGGAGACTGTTCTTTGTGGATGGGGTGAGCAACTGCTAACCAGTGACATTTCAGCCCTTAAGAGCGCTCCACCGATTCACTCACTCCACCGATTCACTAACACAGACCTGTGCAACACATAGACTCACATAGTGTTACAATCTCACAGTATACAAGTGGATTTGGGACAGAGTCTAAACCAGGGGTGGGCAAACTTTTTGACTTGAGGGCCGCAATGGGTTCATATATTGGACCTGGGGCCGGACCAAGAGTAGATGAATGATGTGTATGTGTCATCCATAGTAAGTATAGTAATATTCCCCCATAGTAAGTATAGTAATTCATCCCCCATATAGTAATTCATCCCCCATATAGTAATTCATCCCCCATATAGTAATTCATCCCCCCTATAGTAATTCATTCCCCATATTATTTCATCCCCCATAGTACTATTCCCCCCAAGTAGTAAGCCAAGTTCCCCCTGTGTCAATTCACTTACCTTTGCTCCGCACGTTCCTCTCGCCGTGTTCCCGTGCCGTTCCGGTCTTCAGGGCGGACTGTGAGAGGAGCCTAGCTCCCCTCACGTTCGTCACGCTGCCCCGCCTACACACATCCTGACAGCCAATGTATCACGCTCCGCAGGCCGAATTAAAAGGTCCGCCGGGCCGTAGTTTGCACATTGCTGGTCTAAACAGATGTCAGTTTAGCTGGGGACATATTGCTGCTATAGTTGCAGGGGGGTAATTCTGATCTATAGCTATACCGGTATATATGCATATACATGAATATTGTGTTTATTGATGTGATTGTGCCAATTCTAGAAGGTTTGCGCATTTAACTGCTATTTTCCAAGTTAATTTGCAGTCTATTTGCAGAGTTTTACCTGTCTTATTAACCTCCCTAGCGGTATGATTATTTCAGATTTTTGGTGCTGAAAGCAGTACCATTATTTTGCATGGAAATATGTAGTTTTTTTATTGTAGGCTGTAATTTTTAGAAATAACTCACTGAAATCTGTCCGAACAAGAGTCTATTAAACATCCTGGGTAGGATAAAATTTGAAACACGAAATCATAAATTATAATTTAATAAATAATCATAAAAAATAATAATAAAATAATAATACATTTAATTCAATAATATAATCAAACCGAAAACACTGAAATTTGAAATAGAGCGCCAAGTTCGCACATTGCTGAGCAAAGTCGCAAAACTCGTTTTCAGTGTCTGATGACGAATTTCCCCACAAATCATTATCACTTAATTCTGCAAGTGGTTCTGATTTACTATCGCTGTTCTCTAGCTGATCTTAACCCGCTTTTGACCTAAAGGGACACTTTTTGGACACCATGGACGTTTCTCAGTTTCCAGGCAGAAAGAACAGACAAAATGCAGGCAGGGCCCAGGACAAAGCACTCGGGACAAAATGTATGTGAAATGGGTTGAAACAGCAATGTTTTACTATGTAAAATTTGTTTGGAAAAAAATGACATTTTTTAAAATTTTCTAATTTCCGGCCGCCGGCAGCGCCTGTACGTCCCGACGTTACAGGGACCGGAACACAGAAGCCGTATGCCGGCATCGGCCGGAGGAGATGGCCGGGGACGCTGCAGGGGACACATCGCGGGAGCGAAGGACAAGGTAAGCTCTGCAGGGAATCCCTATGCAGCGCCGCATGGTAAGCCCGAATGTAGCTCGGGGTTACCGCTTTTGGTACTGACATTTTACCCCGAGCTACACTCGGGAATACCGCTAGGGAGGTTAAATCTGTTAGAAAACTTCCCACAAGGTGTACTGGTGTGCTGTGGATCCAATATATATATGGTTCATTACTGAAGTAAGGACAGAAGTGCCCGTTAATTCCAGCGGCTCCTTCGGGGGTGAGCGCTACAATACAATAAACTCAAGGGGAGGGAGTTAGGCAATGGGATACCCAGAAAGCAACAAAAATGCATCTCCAAGCTAGCAACAGTCGATACAGTGTATAGACCTGTAAATCAAGACCAGCAATCAGTACCCTCCAGACTGCTGAGCAGGTCAAACAGCAGAATAACTTCTGGAGCAAGTAGGCAGGACTACCTGCAATGTACACCAGCAGCAGCTTGTACAACTTTTTCCACAACACTACTTAGCAAGATACTTCTGCCCTAGATGCTGCAGCAAAACAGAAAAAAACTCCTCCAGGCCTCAAACCCAGGACTTCCTCGAGCAGAAGGCTTGGGAAGTACCAACCTACAAACACAGCCTACTCTTTTGGCAGCAGTTTAGGAGACAAAGACCCTTTTTGGAAGGTATTCCCAAATATTTTTATCCTACCCCTGCATGCACCACTAAAGGCTGGCCAGGGATACATAAATATTCATAACTATTGTATCTTCTTGATCTATTGCCAGGGACACCCCCACCAGAAGGAAAAGGAAAATGATAACCTGAACTTTGTGGGATCTCAATGAAAGGAAAGCCATGACAATCCAAGCTCAGGGTGACTACAGCCTAACTGCAATATTACTGTCAGGAACCATCGCGACGCATGGGTCTACACATGCGTAGGTGTCTGCCGAGACATATAGGTGGCAGGACACTAGGACCCAGGCGCACCCATCGTCTGGACAGTACTAGGCAGGCACTGGGACCCAGGCTACGCCTGTCAGGTGCAGGGCAGGCTATTTAAACTAGCCCTGCATGGACACTTGTTGCCAAATGGTCTTTGTATCCTGTTACCTGTGTGTGAGTACTTCTGATCTGGATTGTTTTGACCTTGTTGCCTTCTCCCGTCCTGACCCCTTGGCTTGCCTGACTCTGCTCCTGGATGCTCCCGTTTAGATCTGACCTCCTGGTATTGACCCTGCGTCTGACCCGACTATCCTTTGCCTACCGTTGTGTACCTTACCGATCCGCTAGTTACCGACCCGGCCTGCACGACTCTTATTTCGCTCATCCATCCACCCACCCCGCAGGGATCACTAGGCTCCCTTACATCAGACTCCTAGCTCTCTCGAGCCCCTGTCAGACTCCTCTACCCCTGTTGGAGATACCTGGTAGTTGCAACCTGGTACCAGAGCGCCCCAAGTCCATCCCCACCATCAGGGGCCCTGGTGAACAAGTGCTCCGGTGCTTAGACTCCGCACTCTGGGGAGGCTCTACAGGGGGACTGATAGAGGTGCTGTCAGGCGGTCTGTTACAATTACATTTATAATAGGGCATCCCAGCTTTTGGCAGGGTCCCTACAATCTGTAATAGGTTGAAACTCATCTCTAGGCACAGTTAAGGTTTAAAGAGACGCTGTCACTGCCAATTTAGGACAGAATGATAGTGGCTCATGGTAGCCCAGTCTTTGAAAGATATACTCACTTCTCCTGTGCTTGCTTCTGCTTCAGCATTTTATCAAAGCCTTTTTCAATTGCTGTAACAGAGCAGGTTTTCCAGGTCTGAGGGAGCATGTGATCTTCCACATGTGACAGTGCTCTGGTCTAAGCGGCCAATAGCCAGGCTATCCACCTGGGAGGACTCCTGCAGCTAAAAGGGAAAGTATATTTTGTTGTGGGGGTAGGATTTGAGAAGCCACTAAATGGCCAGGTGACAGTGTTTCTAAAAATGCAGTGAATGGCTCACCTAAATGCATTGTGTCCTGACTAAAGCTGGCCATAGATGGATAGAATTTTTAGTGAAAATTCTTAGGGAAAGAATGTTCTAAGAAAGTTTATTAATTTTTCTAATCATTAGTGGGTCAAATCGACATTTATTTTTGACAGCAGTGCTGAGAGAGTAGAATGGAAAATTATTCTTGAATAAACAAATTTATAACAGTGTATGTGATTTTCGTTAGGTAAAGTCCATTCATTCCAAAATCAAACGGTAAAAGCAAATTAATTATTTTAAATGACTTTTGAATGTTTTGAGAATTTTCCCAAGACTTTTCCTAAGAATTTTATTCAACATTCTATTCATCTATGGCCAGCTTTAGTAGACCTACGCATCCGATGTACAGAGAGCCTTCTTCAGCTTTTCCTTTTATTCGTGGAATCTCAGTGCGATCACTATGAAATTGACCACCTACCTTCTTGTAATTTCGATTTAAGCAATGCTGATGTCATCATGTCAGCCCAGTCTAAAAACTGGAGGTTTAAATGCTGATTATCCACACCTGTCTCCACCCAGCACCACCACTCTCAGCCTTTTTTGCCTAACTCAGCATGCTTCTGCTCCTGATGATGTCACTGGTGATAAAAAAATAGATTAACAGTGCTTTTGAAACTGTCAGGAAATTAGATTTAATCCATGTACTTCATAGCCAACAGACATAAAATAAAGGATGCAGGAATGACATTACCCTGATTGACAGCCATAAATAATCTATGGCTACACAAATCAAATAAATCTCAAATAGGAAAATGTATGGAGGGAATACTCTTTATTTTTTATAATAAACCTGTCATAGACATAGCCAATTTAAACTGTGAATATAATGAGAATTACAAGAGCATAGGCTATTTTTGTTGGCAGACTCAGATATGTAGGCAATTAAAATTAAATATAACTCTTGACTTTTCATTGAAAGGTCGAGCGTGACCCAGCCCTGCCACCTCTCAATCTTCTCTATTGACCAGCAATCACCAGCACATTAAAGAACCAATATGGAGGCTTAGGAGGTTGGAGGGACAGAGCCATGCTGAACTTTACAGGCAGATTTGCCATTACAATCAGCTGCCTATATACCCGGATCCACTTTTGTGACCTAACTTCTAGTGCATTCTCCAAAACCTATGCAGCTTTAGGTCCTTCAAGACCTGCTGGTATGTTTGGGTTCTCCAGCCTTCCCAATGAGGACCTCTGTCTCACAGTGTTCAGGCCCTATAGGGAGGTAGGGCCCATAAACTCTGTTGGAGCACTCACTCTCAACATGAAAGTTTTTATAATCCAAGGAAATACTCCCAAAGCATCCTGGGAAGATTCTCTTAATGGCAGCCAAGGAAAATCCCAAGGTAGCCAATAAGTCCAGTCCAAGTAAAAGGTAGCCTCTCACCACTGTATAGGTGACCTCAGGTCAACAGTCCATACCTGGGAGGCAAGGTGAGAGGTCACACAACATTCTGGGACTCCCCTCTCAAGCCTGTGCCTTTATCTGAAGTCTATGTGGTCCTCTAACAGCACTCTGGCACCTATAGCCACTTATGGCACAGCTGCAGTCTCACAGCTCTCTACTGCACTGCACTGTACTCCACGCCTTCTCTACCAGCTGCACAGCCTCTGTCTCTCCTTAGGCTCTTTCATCCTATACGCTCTGCCCTCGGTACACCTGAGGACTCCTGGCAGTTCTCGTCCATGCAGCTTTGCACATCACAGCCTCCCCAGGATCTCTTCGCCAGGCTCCCAACAATTCTGATCACTCTCCACTAAGAAAAATGATGAGCTGTGTGGCTCCCACCCCTTAAAATGGCCACCAGCCTGGACTATAAACTCTCCTTACCATAAGACTTTTGCCCCCAAAAAACAATACGGTTATCTACAAACTAATGAAACCTGATTGACATTGAACCAGATAACAATTACTGACATATGGAATGGGCAATGGAGATTCCCCCATGGTGTATCAAGAGAATGACTGGGGTATCTGATATGATAGCCAGGCATACTTGTGTATCAAGTAGCCTGTGCATGGTGGTAATAACCTCTTTGGAGATGTTCTTTCATTCAGCTGAGGTATAAATTAAGCTGGCCATACATTATACATTTTTCTTGTACAATTTCTGTACAATTTCAAGTTTTGTTTAGGTTTGACCTCATATTTATATGGGTTATGGTAAATCTAAAGGAAAATTGTACAAGAAAATTATATAATGTATGGCCTGCCTTAGTCTCTTAGGAAAACTAATTTGTAGCTTAATTCATTGCTCCAGATTCCCTTTGAATCACTCCAGTTTTCTTCCAATTCTGCAAATTGCTTCCTCAAACCTTTCAGACCTCCCTGTGTAATTCTTCAAATTTTTTCAAGCAGTTTATCTTCTAGTATTTGTATGCGACACAGAGTCAACTTAATTCTTGAAGAACAACTCCCACCTGTTGGATCTGAAGTCTGTTCCTCCATTCTGGCAATATTGGAGTATCTGCTGGATATAGGGGTTTCACAGGGATAGCACCGTCTGCTCCACTAGAATGGAAGGAGAGATAGTTGGGTATTTGGGTTCATCTGCCCAAGCAGCATTTGGGTCTGTAACTGCATCAGGAAGTCAAAGTTTTTGGACTCTCCCTTTGGTCTACTGTCTTGGACTAAATGCTGGTACACCACCTGCAGCATGGAATGTACACCCTTTGATGAGGAGTCAAACTTAGAGGCAATGAAAGCCAGGAGTCCTCTCACCAGATCGATGTTTGTCCCCTCAATAAAGATTTTTTTTATGAACCCTGGGGGCTGAGGACACCCAGATTGGTGGTGGATGTCTCTTCAAATGTCTCTTTGCTGCAAAGTAGACTGTAACTGCATCATTTGTGTTGCTACTCGCATTTTGACCTCAAGAACAGGAGGCACCCCACTTCCCACCTCTTTGGATAAAAAAAGATTTAATGATTTTTAAAGATTTAATTTTTTTTAATGAACTTTCGGGGCTGGGAACACGGTGGCTGATGTATTGAAGGTCCCTAGCTGTCCTACAGCTAATGCATTTAAAGGGATGCTTCAAATGGTGATTTAGAGGATGGTGCACATCCTTTTTCCAAATGGTATTACCCCATGTTAAGGGAGATGTTTATGCATGTCTCTTTGAGGTACTAAGTGAGGCTCTATTCAAAGGCCAAGACTCCCCCCTCTTGAAATTTCTTAGTTAGGGTTGGAGCTAACTGACATGGCCAGACACCTAATTGCCTCACAACATTGTTCTTTCCACAAGGCATTTATGACTTTGGCTACAGTATCCGTGATTCATCTCAGTTTTGTGTAATTGTGCCTTGAAGTATCCAGCCTTTCAACAGCAATAAAAAATTTTCTCAAACTAGCTTCTCCAGTTGCCTCCTTCGCTCAGATTAGAACAATCAAAGCTTTCCTAAGATTGGTGATAAAGTTTTGCATTCCGGCTTGAGTTTTGAACTTACTGTACTATATGCACCACTGACCTCAGTGAGGTCTTGTTGCAAAGGGCACTGTAACTGGATCATCTATGTTCCTACTTGCATTTTGGCCTCAAGAACAGAAGGCACCCCACTTCCCACCTCTTTGGGTATACTCAAAGGAACCTGCATGAGATACATGGAAGCTCGGACTCAGCTCTGTCCAGAACCTGTGTGAGTAATTGGTTTCTGAGTCTTCTTGGCTACTTGCAGGGCTTCTTCATTTTATGATGTTGTATGCAGAAGACATCATCTAGCAATTGCTCTGGATTGAAGCAGCGGTCAACAGTGCAGGCAAGCAGCAGAGATAAGTATTCAATTGCTTCTATACAGCCACAGCTTCTATGGGCAATTACAGTTTGATGACAGGGTTGCTTTAAAATATACCAGTTAATGCCCATTATTCTGCAGCCATCCAAAATGCTCACTTAATGGTGGCATGGGACAATTACACATCTCAGCAGGATGGTGCTTGCTTAAGGTAAATCTTTATCTAAAATCTTGTGGATAAAGGCTGTCAGGTTTTTTTTCTTTTTTTGTCTGTTTTCCAGCAGAGAGAATTCCCTTCATTTACACTACTAGAGAAAAAAAAGAATTGAATGAATATCTCTTCAAAGTTATGGGGAATCCCCTCTTAGGCAGTGACAGACATCACCAATATTACAATGGTCAAAGAGAGGGAGATTCTTCCCAGGAAGGACACAGGCAGCAAAAGAAAACTATCAAGGGTTGTAAGAAGTCCTTACTTTATACAAAACTAAAAAAAAATGTAGATATACCTTAAATGCTGGTTCACACTACTGCTATTTCTGATGCAACTTGAGTCACGCAGAATTACATGACAAGGGAAACCACATTATATTCAATGGTGCCCATTCTCATCAATGCGACTCAGCATGGTGTGACTTTGGAAAAGGTTCCTGTGCTACTTTGATGAGATTTACAGTGTGATTTGGCTCCATAGGTAGGGCTGTTTCTTCCACTAGGCAAACTAGGCAGCGCCTGGGCACTTGGACTTCTTGTATGGATTCTTCATTTCTCTGCAGAGTCCCCCTCTCCTCATACACAGGGAATTATGAGGGAATGATGGTATCTTTACTCTGCACAATTGTCTCACAGCCTGTCCACACAAATGACCATTTAGTACATACTGTATATATATATATATATATATATATATATATATATATATATGAAAGTATTCCATGTAGCAGTGAAGTATCGACTCCCCCTAGGATAGGAAATGATAACATTAGCCCGGGACCCTGGGCGGTTAGCAGTCTCTGATCGGAGGACCGGTCCTTACATCTGCGGTACACACACTGGCACACACAATCCTCCAGCTGTAACAGGGAGCCGGCTAGTGACCAAATGGGGCATGTCCAGTGCTGGCCCCACCTTCTTCTACACAACTGGATCCGATCAATAGGCAGGGGTGTGCTCTGTTGCAGGGTTAACCCTATGTGAATAGAATGATCAGGACCCGATGTGTATGAAAGGGACGCGGTGCAGTGCCTGGAGGCTGCCTGTCCTCACTGAGAGCAACAACCTGGACTCCACTCTCTCGCAGGAGCCATCAGAGGTGAGCTGAGCCTAGGAAGATGGCGGGTCATGGAGGTGATGGGAGGAGGAGGGGGACAGACAATGGTTTGGGTGAGGGGAGCTGATGCTGAATGATCTTTCAGCTGATGGGAGGGGGACAAAGAAAGGACATAAGAAGATGCCGGGTGTCTGGGACCAGTGTAGCAGCTGTGCTGCTGCTCGTTCCAGTGTTCCTCTCAGACTCAGTCCCTTACTGCAAGTCGGCTGGCGGCTGCTGATCACTGTGGAGTTTTGTGAATAATGTCTCTTTGTTTTTGTTTCTCTGTCTGATTGGTTAATACAGTTAATTTATATTTAGTTAATATATATTTTGTCTTTAATATTGGTGCTGGTGGAATCTTATAGCACTTAATTTTGCAAATTAAAAGAAATTCAGCAGTTTCATGTTTTGTTGATTTAATATTTTCTACTGTTTTAAAATGATTTTTTCTTTTGTGGGGGAGGGGGGGAATATAAGTAGCTGGTCTTGCCCAGGGCGTGAAATAGTCTAGCACCAGCCCTGCCTACCCATAGGATATGCAAAGTCACACTACATAATCGCACTGAAACTCACATCTAAATTGCTTTGCAGCAATGTGAAAGGTATCTTGTCACTACAGTGAAAGCTTTAAAACATGCCATACCTGCGAAAGAAGACAGGACTTTCAAGAATGTCAATCTTCTGGCCCTCATTAGTTCTAGCTGGTTCCTCATGCTGACTTCAACATCACTACTTTATCCTGTAATGGGTAGAGATTAGAAGGAGGAATCAGTGAAAGGTGCAGGGGACCCAAGAGTTCAACTCCCCCAGGAGTATTGGTTGCCCTTCACACTTCACATGAAGATTTCTCAGGATCTCAGCTGCATTTGATGCTGGCAGCAGGAAAGGTAAGTATGTCCTGCCTTCTTTTACAGGTATGGTGTGCTCAAAAACTCTTTTTATAACGACAGGGTAATATTCAAGTGTACATATCTTAGTTTTAGCATGATCTAACTGTGGGTAGAATGTAGACTTTTTTGGTAACCTCTCCCTCGGTTCTAATTTTAATTTATAAATGAAAGAAGGTGTGATTAATTAGTAAGTATACTGAAATTTTCTCTTACTCTGTTTCATTTTCATCCCATTGGTGGCAGGGTTAAACTGGCACTGAATCAAGGACCATCTGCAAAAGCACAGATGAATTGTGGGATCTGATATAAAATTAGGCAGACCCACATGTTACTCTAGCAGAGCAGGGAACTAATATATTATACTGTACAAGGGAGAAAGAAAAAAATAGTAATTTTTGACAAAAAAATCTAAGTATGTTAGATAGTAGGTTTTGGCAGGCAGTTCAGAAAATCGTATTCAGGAAACGATTGGTGAAACAATTTTTTTTTTCTATTTCTTTTGAAAAAAGTCTTTTTTTTCTTGAAGTACCTATATAGTACTGTCATTTCAGGGCAAAAATAATTGTATTCAGCTTTTAAATCTTTTCTCTTTAGCTTTGCCACCTGCTTTCTAACATGATCCATTTTTTTCTTCCCATCAATTTCCCCTTTTCACACCACACATAATAAGTCTTTATATTGGTTAAAATAAAATAATTTGAATAGAATTAGAGGCACTCGTGTTAGCAGTTCTAAAGTGCCGCTCCTGCTATTCAAGGAGCTTTTATTCCTCATAATACAACATCACTGTCTTTAGAATTATGGAGAAGAGAAACCTAATTGCATAATGTATGTCCTTGGCTTTACAGAAAGCTAAAGATCCTATAGCAAACCAGTCTTTATTTGAATTAACTCGTTGCTATATCAGAGTTCATTAGTAAGGACATGCAGTAGGATAGCAGTACTAAGACTGAAGTTAAGGCACCAGAAATTCAGACATTTCAGTCAAGGAACCCCTGGTACATGTGTCAGCATTTCACTTCCTTAAATTTTGGGGACCCTGCATACAATATTCCTTGCCAACCCTACAAAACTATTCTACCCAATTTACAATAGCCAAGGATGGCGCTGGAGAAAAACTCCCTCCTAATTCCAATGCCCTTGTACCACCTCTTACCCCTCTTTGTCTACCTATGTCTTCACTCTTATTGTGCTTCCAAAGACTAGACAAGCCTTCCTAAGCCCATAACATGAGTGCAACTCAAGCAAGTTTACAGAAACACAGACAAAGAAAGCTAAATTAAAGGATATATAAATGTCCAAAACATTTTCCTTAGACTGTTGTTACCAGAACAGATGTATTCATTGGAAGATATTCTGTCACCTCCTGTTCTGGTGGCAACTGTAAAACTTTGGATTTTCCATCACTCTCTGTCCCTGTGACAATGGCCTTTGGGGCAAATGGGGAAATTTACAGACAACAAAACCAACCTGACTGGGTTTCTGAACTTTCCCTGCTTTATTCAGATTTAAATTTTTTTTTTTTGTTGTTGATACATACCTATTCCAAACATTCAGGTCTGGAGTGTGGTGGTAGATCATGGACCAAAGCATCCTGAGGAGCTTGCCAGGGGGTTTTGGTAAAGATCAGATTTTCCACCAAAAAAGAAAAAGGGAAGGAGGCGGGAGAGTCCTTATAGTGTAGTACAGAGCTCTCCAAACTGTGGCCTGGGGGCCGGATGAGGCCCTTTGCCAGCCTTTAACCAGGCACGATTCCTCCCACTGACACCAACAATGGTGCACTATTTCTTCCACTGATATCAATGATGGGGCACTATTCCTTCCAATGATATGAGGCACTATTCCTTTCACTGACACCAACAATGCACTATGGTGCACTATTTCTTCCACTGATATCAATGATGGGTTACTATTCCTTCCACTAATACCAATGATTGGGCAGTACTCTTCCTTTTATTGACTACCAACCCTGAAGCCATGTTTATTCTCAGTGATGCTGGGCCTGGGATATTTTCTACCCCTACTGACCACAATTCGACCCCTCTAAAGTCTGAGATACAGTAAACTGGCCCTTTGAATGAAAAGTTTAGAGACCCCTGGTGTAGTAGATTAATTAAAAAAGAAGAATGCAGTGTTTCCACAATAAAAGGAGAAAGGGTCAAAATGGACTTACAACTGTTGAGGCTACAATCACCCAACTATGAGGGAACATGTGGCCTAGTGCACAGGTGGAGAAAACTTGTCTCCACACCGAGCCAGTGTGGTCGCTCTCTATGCCTCAGGCATTACCATCCTGGGTGCTTTTAGGGGGTTCTAAGGTGGGTGAACAAAGTATTAGAAAGAGCGCAAAAAGGACCTGTAGATAGTTCAATTGGCAGAGGCGCCTGATGTGGTTGTTCAAATGATAGGTACGAGTCGTATGCTTTAGTAAACATCCAATTGCTTTATTTCACCAAATAAAACGCATTTTGTGGCTTCAAAAGGCACTTCCTCAGGTGATAAAATTGGTGTCTGTGGACAGAAAGCATCTTGTTCATTCTCACTCACAATACTTTTTCTTTTGAAGAACAGTTATATACAGAAGAAAGGCACGGCTATGGGGATGAAGTTTGCCCCCAAGCTATGCCAACCTAGTGATGGGATATTTTGAGATTGACCTTTTGGGCCCTCACACTGAATATGTGCCCAATATCATGCTATACAAATACTGTATCGCTGGCCTTATTATCATATGCAAAGGTGATCCAAACCAGATTGCAGACTTTGTGAAATTTCTAAATGTAAATGAAGGCACTACATCACTATAGAGCAGGCGACTCGTACCTATCCATAACCACATCGGGCACCTCTGCCAATCGAACTACTTTCTGACCCTTTTTGCTCTGAATCATACTACTAATTCACTGGCAATAAATCAGTCACACATGCACCAGAGAGATTCACCTGCAGTGCATGTTTGCTGAATCTCAGACTTACTACTTTATAAATATAACCTTTTGAATTGAAAAAGATCTGTTTTCAGTACCCAAGCACTACTCACCAAAGAGAAACACTCTAGAGAGACCAATGTAAAAGGAAAAAAGGGTCATTTTTCTGTTAAAATTATCTCTATTTCTAGTTATTTATGGGTGTGAGGTAGAAGGAAAAGCCTTGGTCTCTGCTTAATTCTTGGAAAGCCATCAGCAATACTGAGAAAATGTTAGCCTTTACAGCAGGGATCACCAAACTTTCTAAGCAAAGGGCCAGTTTTCTGTCCTTTAGACTTTAGGGGGGCTGGACTGTGGACAGTGGGAGTAGAAAATGTTCTAGCATCAAACAGTGCGCCCATCTCTGGTTTTAGGGGGAGGAATAGTGGCCTATTGCTGGTGTCAGTGGGAAAATTAGTGCCACATTGCTGGTGTCAGTGTGAGAAATAGTACCCCATTGTTGATATCAGTCAGAGGAATAGTGTCTTGTATCAATGGGAGGAGTGGTGCCCCAAGGGCTGAAAAAAGGCAAGCAAAGGGCTGCATCCAGCCCTTGGGCCACAGTTTGGAGACCACTGCTTTAGAGTAAAGACAAGGCCGAATAACAAAGTGAATGATCATAGATCCAAACATGTTAGGTATAATGGGATATTTTCCCAGTGACTAGGTAGTAGAAGCCTGTAGCAATCCCTAACTGTACAAGGCGCAAACATGTAAGAGTGCTAACAGGCTTTTGACCTTCTTGCTTCCCACTGTAGAGTGTAACTGAGGTTCTGTTCTATGACTGGAGGAAGAATGAAAATTTACTTAGTGGAGTGCTACAGATGCATAAAGTTAGAGGACCTATTCTCTGGAAGCATAGGTCACCTAGGCCTCGTGTAGCAGCCATCCAGTACCATCCAGACATCCTTATCATTTCTTTCTATGCATAGTTTATGCATATTCATTGGTAGAGCAGTGTATTGTGGACTTATAGTTCACTCACTCTCAGTCCATACACCAAAAACCAATTGTAAGAAATGAGTAAAAGGTCGTAGGTGTACTGACACAGAGTGGGCAAACGGTCTTATTATAGGTCAAAAGCTCAAACTCTTCTAACCCTAAGGCCTCATTCACACTATACAAGCAGAAAAGCTGATGGAAAAAATGCACAGATTTCACTTGCAGAGATTACAGCTTACATCAGTTTTCATGCACATTTCAATGAGTTTTATACACATTGCAGATTCTTGTGCAGAGAAATCTGCACGTGATGCCAGTGTTGTGGTGTGAACAGGGAACACAGAGAACAACTCTTTTATTTGTGCCCTTGCAGAACGCATGTTGAAAAACTCACGTCTCCAGACATGGTTTGAACGAGGCCTTACCATTTGAATATAAATTAACATTATGGGGTTGATTTACTAAAAGAAAATAGACTGTTCACTTTGCAAGGGAAGTTTCACTTTGCAAGGAAATGTTCATCTGCTGACCTCCATCACCCAATCATGTGCAAGCAATTTACACCACATTGATCAAGCTAAGGGAACATTCCCTTGGGAAAAAAAAGTGGGGCGGGGGGGAAGCAGGGTGGTGGTTATTTGTCAGGTCTTCCATGTTTTTCAATTACCTCATTGGGTGCCAAGTCTGGGAAACATGAGAGACCTACCCCCAGGGTGGGTTCCTCTGGGCTACACCACAAGACAGGATCACTCTACTGCACATGAGGTACCTTTGCTTTAGTGCCATTTCATCAATGACTTGGGACACAGCTGAGGCCGCCATGAGGGAATACTTGACCTTAGGGCGAGCCCCTGACCTTAGAGAAGACCGATACACCCTGTACATTTGCACAACAACAGTTCTCCAGTTATTCTCGGGACCCGTGTAAATGTATATCTTCCCACTGTGGCTTGCAATTAGACAGGCCATACTGAACATGGACCACAGCCACCTGTCTAGCAATTCCTACTACTGGTCCCAGTAGCAGCATGAAACCTCGCCGTACACATAGTGCAGGCTCCATCACGAAGTTGACTTTACCTCTTGAACTTCTGTACCTCTGTACAGAATGGGAACCTCTGCAATGCAGTTCTGGTTGCTATGGGAAACGGACTATAGCGTAGGGAACGCTGACAGCAACTCCCTCGTGGCTAGAGGCACAGGTTCTAACAGGCTGCTTACTTACTTTCACTAGAATGACTCTTAATGTGCTGACTCTTCATACCCCATGTGATATTGACTTAAACTGTAGACTAAGTGCAAAGTTGTGCCAGTTACTTGCATTTTAACAAAGTTTCAAAAACTTTACTTAAATAAAGTGCAGAACAACAAACAGACCAAGGAATGCAAAGTCCAAATAACAACAATTTTTGCAAGTACTTTCAGTGATAGTCATTGTTCCTAATTCCCTAGTCCCTAAACCTAACCACGCTATGTGCTGCCCCAGCGTACCTGCAGAGGTAGCATCCATAGAGTTACAGCATCCAACAGAGGCTTACTCTAGTAGCTGTGTCAGAAAACTAGTACAGCTAATGCTAATTATTCTACAGTTAATGCTCATGCACGTGTACCAGCACACAGATGAGCTCAGGCTATCCAGTGTGCACTGGCACGTAGGTGCATTTCTATGCGCCAGTGCTACCGGCGCCCGTGCTTCTTTGAGCCTTGTACCTCTGTCACCACATTCAGTAGTGCTCAGACCAGAGCCGCAAGGGAAGCCCTCTCGTCAGGTCAGCCTCCAACCAAGGTACGTGACAAGCTGGTGTCTTCAGGGCAAACCCCAAGTCTTGATGACTTTCTGTCTTGATGGCTGGCTGTGTCATTCTTGCATCTTATCCAGGTGAGGCTGTCTTTGGGGAACCTGGGTAGACAGCTGAGACCATTTGCATGGACCAAAACTAAGCAAAGGCAACAGGCAAACTAAGCAAAGACAACAGCTGCGACAGACCTCTCCATCCCGGCCCACTGCCCACTTTTATATCCACAGATGCAGTGGCTCGGCCCTAAGGATTCTGCCAAAACCAAAGAACCGTGAATAACAATATCCCCTACCATTCCTCCCTTTTGGGGCAGCACCTAACTACTAACTGCAACCTGCGTACAAGCAGTATGCTCACTCAATTCTTAGGTCATTGCAGACAAAATTTAGCATCCCTCTGTAGACCAGTTTCTTTGTCTCTTAGTCCTAGAAACAAAGTTCCATGCCCTCAGCTGTTCCCAGCATGTCACTCTAGCCTGTTAACAAGTTCAGATCAGGGGCGGACTGACCATTCGAGCACTCGGGCACTGCCTGACGGCCCGGGGTCAGTAGGGGGCCCCATAAAATGCCCCTGGTACCTTTTCTAGGCTTTTTTGAGTGTGTTTTGAGTGTGGGCAAGGACACAGGGACCCCATGACCCCCAATTGATCGGGGGCCCCATGAGTTGTCAGTCCACCCTTGGTTCAGATCCTTTAAAAAGCATGCACTGATGATGATTGTATTCTTGTGGTTTAGTTATAGACTGTTTTTTATCTGATCCCAGATTTTGAACAACTTGTGTGGCTTTTAAGTCTGATTTTCTTAGTGATACTAAACAGAGAAGTGGTAATTGCCATAATTCATTCACATAAATCATATTCATCATGCCACTGTATTTGTGTATTTTTTTTAAAGAAATCCTTATTCCTGCAGTGCTGTTGTGTGTTTACATGATCTTTCCCCATTCTTTGACATTTGCAGGGACAGATCCTTGGAAGGGGCTTCTATTACTTTGCTGATGCATGCTCTCTACAGTGTGAGTCTGCGTCTGGCCAGCCCTGATTGGTGCTGTGCCAGTCACATAACTAAAATAAAGAGTTTCAGAAAAGCAATTCAACTTGAATTATAAGTATAAAAATCAGTTTTTTAGCTTTCTATCACTTGTTAAATATATAATGTGAATTTTGTGTGCATTAATATGGTGTAGGTGGAGTCAAAGGTGACTGACACTAGCTTTCATTCTGTTCAGATGGCATCTGCATCCAAGGCTCTTTTTTACTTTACAGGTATTAGCATTTGATATATTTAAATTGATTTACATTAAAACTAATCGTTTTTGAGTTTCTTACTGAATGTAATAAATCAGCATACTATATCCTGCCCCCATAGTGCCGTAGTATTAAGCAATAGGAAGACATGGAGCAGGGTGGCAGAAGGGGAGTGTAATTTACCACTGTGTATACCTACATGTGTGACTCTATAATCATGTGGTCTGTACCGATAAGAAATAGGAGGAAATGAACAGCTTAGAAGGAAACTGAAATATGCGCATGCCCAGTAGAAGACACAAGCTGGTGTACATCATCTCAGGCTGCAATGGGGAGACAGAGAAGATGGGAGGGACTGCTGAAGGCATGATCAACCAGGTATATTTCAACCTACAAAAAACAAAAGCTTTAGTGGTTTTGTGAGTATGCAAACTCTGTTATATAGCTTATAACAAAGAGTTTTTCATAGTCTGGGTTTAATGACACTTTAAAATGATCCTAGGGCTACGCAGTCCATTGGGGTACAAGAAGGGTGGCACAAGACATTCGGCCTAAGAGTCAGGAAGTATAAATCAAGTCATGGATCTGTGTTGCCCAGTGGTCAGCCATTATTATCAAATTTTTGTTATGGTCATATTTCAGTGTAGGTTTGAAGCTGGTGGGACACCACAGAATGTTTTTTTACTAAGATGAGGCCAACAGAGATCATGGTGTGAAAAGGTAATATGGCAGTAGAGGTGTTGATATAATTTCAGGGTAGTACACCCACAGATATTAGCACTACTGCCCAATGTAATAAATTTAGTAGATTAAAATGCTATTTTATATTACAATATTGTCCATTTTTATGATCATATCTTTGCAAAGGTGTAGTAAAAATGCAATGCTTAAAGCCCTTTGTGTCTACACCTAGTAATCATGTCAGTGAGCAGCTATGGTGCACATTGTGACTCCTGGAATACAGAATGTATGTACCAGAACCCCATTATCACCCACTAAATCACAGGCACAACGAGAGATAACATGAATCCAATCTAAGGCTGTGTTTAACTGTTCTCCCGTCGGCTCTTTCATAGCAGTATTTAGAAGTAATTTGTCACCATCTTTGGAGTTGATTATCTGATGATAGGTACACAGGAGGTGCAATTACTCCTCTGCCATTTGAAAAGCGTGCAATAGCCAAGGGTTATAATCACTGATCAAGCCCTCTCATGGGTGAGTGGATTAATCGTCCTAACCGATTGTCATTAGGCATATTGAGACTGCCTGGATGTAGCTTAAACATATCAAGGATTAAAACTGATCACTACTGAGAGGATTGTCAGCACAAAAGAAATGGCTTAGGAGCTCGGAGTGAAAACAAGCAGTGTAATGTATTTTGGCTCTGGATTCATGGATGCATTTGATTTCATTATGACAATTCCAGTAATCAGACTTGACAGTTCAATATGGTCTTATGAGCAAAATGGCGGCTGTGCTGTCAAGGGCAAAAACATACAGCCTGACGCCCAAATTAGTTGTGTGAAAGACTTATGAGGAGCTTACGTGAACAGCAGGGCTCCACTTGCCATATGCATTACATGAAGTTTCAAGAAGATCAGCTTAAAAAAATATTCCATTTACTGCAAATTATTTTGCACCATAGATTACTGGTATACCCTGGAATATGCAGTGTTTCAGAGTTATATAAAGTCCCTCATCCAGTAAAACTTGATTCTTCAAGATGTAAAGTAAAATAAAGCTGTTTAAAGTACACTTAAAGTACAGCTGTAGTTGTCTCATAAGTAATGAGCTGTAAAGGAGGAGAACTGGGAAAAATTCACTGATTATTTTTAAAATCATGAGGGATGTATTGTACTTTGGGTGATGCGAAAAAGCTGTCCTGTAGCAAGAAGATGTACTCCTCAAACTAAGTTTTGTGTGTATTTATATATATATATATATATATATATATATATATGTATAAAGCCAAAAGTATTGGGACGCCTGCCTTTACACGTACATGAACTTTATTGGCATCCCAGTCTTAGTCTGTAGGATTTAGGAGTGTTTCTATGGGAATGCTTGACTATTCTCCCAGAAGCTCATTTGTGAGGTCAGGCACTGACAAGAAGGTCTGGCTCGCAATCTCCGCTCTGAATCATTCCAAAGGTGTTCTGTCAGGTTGAGGTCATGACTCTGTGCAGGCCAGTCAAGTTCCTCCACCCCAAACTCGCTCCTCCATGTCTTTATGGATCTTGCTTTGTGCACTGGTGCGCAGTCATGTTGGAACAGGAGGGGCCGTCCCCAAACTGTTCCCACAAAGTTGGGAGCATGAAATTGTCCAAAATGTCTTGGTATGCTGACGCCTTAAGAGTTCCCTTCACTGGAACTAAGCTGCCAAGCCCAACCCCTGAAAAACAACCCCACACCATAATCCCCCCCTCCACCAAACTTTACACTTGGAACAATGCAGTCAGGCAAGTACCGTTCTCTTGGCAACTGCCAAACCCAGACACACTCATCAGATTGCCAGACAGAGAAGCATGATTTGTCACTGCAGAGAACACGTCTCCACTGTTCTAGAGTCCAGTGGCGGCGTGCTTTACACCACGGCATCCACCGCTTTGCATTGCACTTGGTGATGTAAGGCTTGGATGCAGCTGCTTGGCCATGGAAACCAATTCCATTAAGCTGTCTATGCACTGTTGTGCTAATCTGAAGGCCACATGAAGTTTGGAGATCTTTAGCTATTGACTCTTCATACAGTTGGCGACTTCTGCGCACTTTGCCATTCAGCATGCTCTGACCCTGCTCTGTCATTTTACGTGGCCTACGACTTTATGGCTGAGTTGCTGTTGTTCCCAGTTGCTTCCACTTGGTTATAATACCACTAACAGTTGACTGTGGAATATTTAGTAGCAAGGAAATGTCATGGGTGGACTTATTGCACAGATGGCAACCTATCACGGTACCACGTTTGAATTCACTGAGCTCCTGACAGCGACCCATTTTTTTCATAAATGTTTGTAGAAGCAGTCTGAATGCCTAGGTACTTGATTTTATTCACCTGTGGCCATGGAGATGATTGGAACAGCTGAATCCAATGGTTTGGAGGAGGGGCCCAATACTTTTGACAATAAAGTGTATATGTATATTTATTTATTTATTACAGGTACTTATATAACACTGTCAATTTTACGCAGTACTTTACATGTCTGTGTATTGTGTGTATATATACACATATACAGTATATATATATATATATATATATATATTGTACATTCACAACATCTAATCCTCAAGGGGCACACAATTTAAGGTCCCTAAATCACATTCATACATATCCATAGTAAGGCCAATTTAGACAGGAACCAATTAGCGAAGGCACAGGGAGAACATGCAAACTCTAGACAGGTGGTGCCGTGGTTGAGATTCGAAACAACGACCCTAGTACTGCCAGGCGAAAGTGACAAGCAGGTAGATCCACCCTTCTACCTGTCCTAGTGATTACCACCAGAAACACAGAAAGTTATGGGAAATTCAAAATTATACAGTTGTCACTTCAAAAAATGTGAGGGGAAATCTTATATTAGGAACACCTGTCCAGGTGACAACTGTGTAAGAGGGAAAATGTATTCTCTTTTTAGGAATCTCCTCTTACCTCCTGTTGTGTTTTTAGAACAAGAAGTAAAAGGAAGTCTGTCCAATGGGAGACATACCGTATATACTCGAGTATAAGCCGAGTTTTTCAGCACATTTTTTGTGCTGAAAAACGGCCCCCTCGGCTTATACTCGAGTCAACGTCTGCAGGGGGGGCGCGAGGCTCCATCAAAGGGGGCGCGTACAGGGGTGGGCAGAGGGCTGCTGTCTCTTACCTGGCTCCCACGATGATCCATCCAGGAAGCGCTGCTCCTTCCGTCACTCCGGCCACTCCCTCACTCCTGCTGCTCAGCTCCGCCTCCTCACCGGTGATTGGCCGCCAGAACTGTAGCTCAGGGAAGGTACACAGGCGGCCAATCACGGGCGAGGAGGTGGAGCCGAGCGGACCCGCGAAAATCGAGTGAGGGAAAAGCCGGTAAGTGTGCAGTGCAGAGGTGCTGCTGCACCACATAAGCTGGCTGCAGCAGCACCATACTGCAACAGGGGTCAGCAAGTGTCATTGGTGTCAGTGGGAGGAATAGTGCCGCATCATTGGTGTCACTGATACTAATGATGGGGCATTATTCCTCCCACTGACACCAACGATGGGGCACTATTCCTCCCACTGACACCAATGATGGGGCACTATTCCTCCCACTGATACTAATGATGGGGCATTATTCCTCCCACTGACACCAACGATGGGGCACTATTCCTCCCAGTGATACCAATGATGGGGCACTATTCCTCCCACTGACACCAATGATGGGGCACTATTCCTCCCACTGACACCAATGATGGGGCACTATTCCTCCCACTGATACCAATGATGGGGCACTATTCCTCCCACTGATACCCTCGGCTTATACTCGAGTCAATAGTTTGTCCCAGTTTTTTGTGGTAAAATTAGGTACCTCGGCTTATATTCGGGTCGGCTTATACTCGAGTATATACGGTAGCTGCCAAAAATAAAATTACATTCTCTACACTATCCAAAACTAAAAAAAAAAGAATGTTTTGGTTATACAGTACATACACTTTAAGCCACCCTCAGGGATGTGCTGAAAGGTTAGGTCATAGAAGAGTTACATGCTGTTTTGCAGAAAGAAGCAAATTGGAAGAAAACAAAAATGCTAAAACCATGAGAGAAATGTGAGAACTCCCATGACTCTCAACAAATCCAACATCTCATTAAGGGTCTGTGTCCATGGGCTTTTGTCAAAACTATTTATCTCCCCCTACAAGTCAACAGGAATGAAAAAGCAGCTTGATGCAGCTTAGAAGGAGGTCAAATGCAGGTCAGAAGAAGGTATTGCAGCAGAAAGCAAGCTGCAATTCACCATCAACATAAGCCCTTATTCTACACCATAACATAACACTTTGTAGACTGTACATAGGGTAGTGTGGGAAGGCCAAGAACTCTAGCCCTAGCTTAGTAAAAGGCCCACCCAAGGCCCAAGTTATACTCACCACCACACCTCCTCCGCTCCTCTCTCTACTCTGACACTACTGGGTGCCTCTGGGTATCTGGATATGGAAAAGCATGTGACTTCCTCCCATGTGACAATACTTGTATCTAGCAGCCAGTCGCTAGGTCTGAACATTATCACATGACATAGAGAGTAACCTCACTGTTCCCCTTAGTGTTTGACTGTAGTCAACACCTTGAATTGCAGTGCCAGCCGCAACAGATGGAGGAACTGCAAAGGAGAACTGGTAAGGTGAGTATAACTGGGATGGAAGGAACATAACAAAGCCTCTCTATGGGCAAGGTGACAGTGTCTCGTAACGTCTCCATGTCCCGAACAACATACTACATGCCTACCTTTCCTCACTCTTGCATATCCCTATTTGTCCGCAGGGACCAGGGAAAGATATACTTGTTTAGCCACTTGCCCAGAAGATTTACCCCCCCCCCCCCCCCGTCCCCCGTCTTGACCAGGCCATTTTTTGCAGTACGGCACTACATAACTTTAAGTGATGATTGCACGGTCATGCAATGCTGCACCCTGATGAAATGTATGTCCTTTTTTCCCACAAATAGAGATTTCTTTTGGTGGTATTTGATCACCTCTGCATTTTTTTATTTTTTGCCCTATAAACAAACAAAATTGACAAAAAAAAACAGTATTTTTGAATTTTTGCTATAAAACATATCCAATAACAAAATTTAAAGAATAAAATTTCTTCATAAATTTAGGACAAAATGTATTCAGCTTCAAGTCTTTGGTAAAAAAAATCCCAATAAGTGTATATTAATTGGTTTACATGAAAGTTATACAAATGGCGGTATATATACTACTAGTAATGGCGGCGATCTGATACTGGGTGGGAACTGACTAATTGGCACTGACATCTCCAGTGACACTAATACAGCGATTAGTGCTAATAAAAAGCACTGGCGCTGTACTGATGACACTGTGCAGGAAGGGGTTAACATCTGTGGCGATCAAAGTGTTAACTGTGTGCTGTGTGTATATTACCATGTGTGCTGTTTTACTTGGGAGACATGCTGCTATGTATCTCTTTTGCTGCCCATGTTCCTGCTGACAGGAGAGAGATATGTGTTGTTTACATACAGGTCTCTCCCCTCTCAGCTCTGCAGAGGATCACTGAGTCCCGGCCGGGTGATTGACAAATCCAGCAGCCAATAACAACACGGGTAGAGCGGCCCCCTACCGGGAACTGCAAAATCATGTATATATGTGATTTTGTGCAGCAAAGCAATACTGTAGCAGTATATCTGCTATGGGGTGGCACTTAAGTGGTTAAACATAGTACAGACTTATAGGATCTTAAGCTGGTCATACAGTTGCAAGAAAAAGTATGTGAACCCCTTGGGATTACGTGGAGTTTTGCATGAATTGGGCATAAAATGTGCTCTGAACGTCATCTAAGTCACAACAATAGAAGAACACAGTCTGCTGAACATAATACTACACAAACATTAGATGTTGCCATGGTTTAATTGCACATAACATGTAAACATTCACAGTGCAGGGAGGAAAAAGTATGTGAACCTTTGGACTTAATAACTGGTTGACCCTCCTTTGGCAGCAATAACCTCAACGTTTCCTGTAGTTGCAGATCAGACCTGCACAACGATCTGGAGTAATTTTGGACCACTCCTCTTCACAAAACTGTTTCAGTGTAGCAATATTCTTGGGATGTCTGGTGTGAATCGCTCTCTTAAAGTCATGCCACAGCATTTCAATCAGGTTGAGGTCAGGACTCTGACTGGGCCACTCCAGAAGGCGTATTCTGTGCTGTTGCAGCCATTGTTTTGTTGAATTACTTGTATGCTTTGGGTCATTGTCCTGTTGCATCACCCATCCTCTGCGGAGCTTCAGTTGGCGGACAGATGGTCGTACGTTTTCCTGCAAAATGTCTTGATAAACTCTGGAATTCATTTTCCCATCAATGACAACAATCCGTCCAGGCCCTGAGGCAGCAAAGTAGTCCCAAACCATGATGCTCCCTCCGCCATGTTTTACAGTGGGGATGAGGTTTTGATGTTGGTGTGCTGTGCCTTTTTTTTCTCCACACATAGTGTTGTGTGTTCTTCCCAAACAACTCAATCTTGGTTTCATCTGTCCACAGTATATTTTGCCAGTAGTGCTGTGGAACATCCAGGTGCTCTTTTGCAAACTTCAAACGTGCTGCAATATTCTTTTTGGACAGCAATGGCTTCCTCCGTGGTGTCCTCCCATGTACTCCATTCTTGTTTAATGTTTTCCTTATTGTAGATGTGTCAACAAAAATGTTAGCATGTGCCAGAGATTTCTGTAGGTCTTTAGCTGACACTCTGGGATTCTTTTTTACCTCATGCAGCATTCTGCGCTGTGCTCTTGCAGTCATTTTTACAGGACGACCACGCCTAGGGAGAGTAGCAACAGTGCTAAACTTTCTCCATTTGTAGACAGTCTGTCTTACCGTGGACACATGAACATCAAGGCTTTTGGAGATACTTTTGTAACCCTTTCCAGCTTCATGCAAGTCAACAATTCTTGATCGTAGGTCTTCTGAGAGCTCTTTTCTGTGAGGCATGGTTCACATCAGACAGTGCTTCTTGAAACCAGTAAACCCAAAACAGGTGTGTGTTTTTTAAGGGCAGGACAGCTGTCAGCAATACATCCAATATCATCACACTGATTGGAGTCAAGGTTGGCTCACTCCTGGCTCCAATTAGCTCTGGGAGAAGTCATTAAGCTAGGGCCTCACATACTTTTTCCTCCCTGCACTGTGAATGTTTACATGTTATGTGCAATTAAACCATGGCAACATCTAATGTTTGTGTAGTATTCTGTTCAGCAGACTGTGTTCTTCTAGTGTTGTGACTTAGATGACGTTCAGAGCACATTTTATGCCCAATTCATGCAAAACTCCACATAATCCCAAGGGGTTCACACACTTTTTCTTGCAACTGTACATGGGTCATTTTTTTTTTGGACCCAATGCCTCCATCCACATACTCAATGTGTATAGGGAAATTATCCCCACTGTGTCATTGTATTCTGACAGCAGGAAGACTGCCCCACCGAAGAATACACAGATGAGCAATGCAGCCTATTGCCTGCAGCCCTGATCAAGCACGAAATGTTGAATGATTGGTAGATCGACTCCTGTTCGACCACAGTGGCCACACTTGGATCAAAATTTGGCCAGTCCCTGCAGAGTTTTGGAGCTTTTTCTTTCACCATGTGTCAGCTTTAGGCCAATTACAAGGCACCAGTGAAGTCACACGGGAGAAGAAAAGTTAGTCACAAGTAGAGATGAGCGAATCGAACCTGGCGAAGTGGAATTCGTTTCGAATATTAGGAAAAATTCGATTCGCGTCGAATCCGAATATTAGCAAACTTCGGATGCGCGAATCGAATTTTCCCCGATCGGCCGATTTTCATCCCTTCTACAGCCGGCAAAAAGTGTCCCTGCAGAGAGCTCCGCTATTTCTGACAGTTCTCTGACAGTTCCTTCACATTTACAGCAGTTGAAACATTGTATCTATTTATTTCCATTTAGGATACAGATGTTTTTATTCAGAAACAAATAGATACAATGTTTCAACCGCTGTAAATGTGAAGGAACTGTCAAAGAACTGTCAGAAATAGCGGAGCTCTCTGAAGATACACTTTTTGCTGCACTGGAATTCTTCTTCATCCTCATCCTACTTCTTCTTCTTCTTCTTCATCCTCATCCTACTTCTTCTTCTTCATCCTCATCCTTCTTCTTCTTCTTCTTCTTCTTCATCCTCATCCTACTTCTTCTTCTTCTTCATCCTCATCCTCATCCTACCTCTTCTTCTTCTTCTTCATCCTCATCCTACTTCTTCTTCATCCTCATCCTACTTCTTCTTCTTCTTCTTCATCCTCATCCTACTTCTTCTTCTTCTTCTTCTTCATCCTCATCCTACTTCTTCTTCTTCATCCTACTTCTTCTTCTTCTTCTTCATCCTCATCCTACTTCTTCTTCTTCTTCATCCTCATCCTACTTCTTCTTCTTCTTCTTCATCCTCATCCTACTTCCTCTTCTTCTTCCTCATCCTACTTCTTCTTCTTCATCCTCATCCTACTTCTTTTTCTTCTTCTTCCTCTTCATCCTCATCCTACTTCTTCTTCTTCTTCTTCATCCTCATCCTACTTCTACTTCTTCTTCTTCTTCTTCATCCTCATCCTACTTCTTCTTCTTCTTCTTCTTCTTCTTCTTCTTCTTCTTCATCCTCTTCCTACTTCTTCTTCTCTTCTTCTTCTTCTTCTTCTTCTTCATCCTCATCCTACTTCTTCTTCTTCTTCATCCTCATCCTACTTCTTCTTCTTCTTCTTCATCCTCATCCTACTTCTTCTTCTTCTTCTTCTTCATCCTCATCCTACTTCTTCTTCTTCTTCTTCATCCTCATCCTTATCCTCATCTTCTTTTTCTTCTTCTTGCCATGGGCCCCTGTACCGCCTCCTCATGCTGCTGCCAGGTCCAGAGTGTGTCATGGGTCCCTGTACGGCCTCCCATTGCTGCTGTCTCCATCGCCACACTCTGCCATGTGCCACTTTCAGGTCTCCTCACACTGCTGGTGGGTTCCATTTTGTCATAGGGTGCTGTATGGCCTCCTATTGCTGCTGCCTCCACCGCCACACTGTGGCTCCACACTCTGGTTTTGGCCCCGTGACTGCCCAAATGAGTGAAGTGTGCGGTGATTCTAAGATCGACGGCACTCATCTACATGTCATACTGACTGACAGTATTATTTCTCTTCCCCAGCAGACTTCAAGGGCATTTAAATTAAAGGTACAGTGTTCTGCACTAATATAAAGGCTCTCTGAAGCCTAGAAACCCTTTTTATAAGTTAAATTCGCAGCGAATAAATTCGCATCGAATCGAATTTATTCCACAAATTCGGCGAATCAGCCGAATCGAATTTTTGAATAATTCGCTCATCTCTAGTCACAAGCTCACATATATGGGTATTTCACTTCCATGCCTGTGGATGAATGGAGTGGTGGCGGGGCGAAGAAAATGAGAGTATATACTGCAAGGAGGGAGTTAAGTGAGTCTTTTACTTTGCCCTGCATGGACAAAAAAAGGGAAACTATCTAAAACACACATCTCTTGACTATGGTTTTAACCTTTGTTGAACTAAACAACTAACATACACACATCTCATGACTAAGATGTTAATCCTTTTCAAATTAAACAAAGAAAAATCTCTACCAATTACTGAATCTGCAATGCCTCATTGCTATTCCTAGTAGCACAAGACATAGAGTCATAGAATGTAATGGCTTTATGAATGGCAGGTGGGATGGAGATTAGAAAGCCAAAAGATCTTTGTCTTTGGCCTACAGTGACATAAATCTGGCTTTGATTGCTGCTGTATCTGTAACCACTGCTGCAGTTTTTTGGAAAACAGTCCATAGCAGACTCTTCTTTAAAACATCAAAAAGCATTTATAGAATAGGACAGAGACCAACGGGGCATTGGTCAAATAAGAATGTAAAAAAGTCACTGAACATTGTGTTAATGATGAAAATGCATTTAGGAAATGCCTCCCTTAGTAATCCTGAAATACTGTAGTCATGACATTTAATGAATAAGTCATAAATGTTTATGAATCCCTCATCTTGAACATTTGGTTAATTAGAACCATCATGAATATCCCATAAGCTGCAGTGCTCATAAAATGAGGCTCAAGCATTCATGAATAGTTCATAAAGATTTGAAAGGTAAAGCTGCAGATATGTCATTGGAATCCTGGGCAAATTCAAAGTACTTAACCTCTGTTGAACAAGATGGCTGCCATGGCAGCAGCCATTATGATTTGGGAGTATACTGCATAAGGGAACATTCAACTTACTGGATGCACTTTCTACTGTTTTTTCTAACCTGTGGGAGTCTAGGTCTATGGGCATGCAAAGCCTGTCTGAAGTACGTCAAATACAAGTCAGAAGTTCAGCTGCAGGTTAAATGTGCAACTGGGTGTCCAGTGAACTCCTTTGCCTTTAACCTCGTCGGTGGTATGATTCTTTCCAATTTTTTGTGCTGAAAGCGGTACCATTTTTTTGCATGGAAATATGTAGTTTTTTATTGTAGGCTGTAATTTTTAGGAATAACTCACTGAAATCTGTACGAACAAGAGTCTAGTAAACATTCCGGGTATGATAAAACTTGAAACACGAAATCATAAATTATAATTTAATAAATAATCATAAAAAATAATATTATAATAATAATAAATTTAATTCAATAATATAATCAAACCAAAAACACTGAAATTTGAAATACAGAGGCAAATTCGCACATCACTGAGCAAAGTCACAAAATCGTTTTCAGTGTCTGATGACGAATTTCCCCCACAAATCATTATCACTCAATTCTGCAAGTGGTTCTGATTTACTATCGCTGTTCTAAAACCGCTTTTGACGTAAAGGGATGCTTTTTTGGACGCCGTGGACTTTTCTAAGTTTTCAGGTAGAAAGAACAGTCAAAATGCAGGCAGGGCACAGGACAAAGCAGTAGGGACAAAATATATGTGAAATGCATTGAAACAGCAATGACAGCAAAAATGACATTTTTTAAAAATTTCAAATTTCCCGCCGCCGGCAGCGCCCGTACGTCCCGACGTCACAGGGACCGGAACACGGAAGCCGGATGCCGGCATCGGCAGGAAGAGATGGCCGGGGACGCTGCAGGGAACACATCGCAGGAGCGAAGGACAAGGTAAGTGCTGCAGGGACCCCCTGAGCAACACCGCATGGTAAGCCCGAGTGTAGCTCGGGGTTAACGCTCTTGGTACTCAAATTTTACCCCGAGCTACACTCGGGAAAACCGCTAAGGAGGTTAAAGAGGGGTGGGCTCCCTCAGGTTCACCTGCCCTTGATCTATCCATTTACTACTATGGGGGCTCTCAAAATTTGTAAGTAAGGACCACAGAATATCGGGGTGCCATGACATGGCTCTGTGGCTTATGTATGTATTTGCAAATGTGTGCTAACTAAACCCCTGTTTTAACGCATACTGTTAGACAGGTTAATTCGGATGTTGGCAAGCTGGCTGGCAAGTTGACTTGGAACTTTCTTTTCTCCTTTTTTTTTGACATGCGCTACCCGTTCATGAGTCCTTGCTGCAATAGCCAGTTATAGACTTGGGCAGTGGCCATTTTTGTACAACTGATGTCATTGACACAAATCCAAAGGCCATTACCACAAGTTCTTATAGTGATGGAGTTTGGGTTCACTTTTCACCAGGGACATAATTTGTATAGCGTCTGTAAGATCTTACCCAGGTATGAGTTAATTAAAAGAGTATCTAATTTACACTTTGAGGTGCATGTGCTTATGACTTGGAAGAGTATCTATGTCCCGTGCTGAAGGAATTAACTTTCTTCATCAGTATATAACATTATTTGTACTGATCTTCAAAAGTTACCTAAGAATATTGGTCTACATCTATTAAAATGCTACATTAGGAATGCTCTAAATCAATTTGCCTAGAGTAAAGTCCAAGAAACATTCATATCAGGTGTGGTTCTTTTCTCTGGATGTTCAGAATTATTGGGTACCAATCACCTTAGTAGATTTTAAAATATAAAAAGGTTTATTGCAAATGGAATTATAAGGATGGTGAGGTATGGATCAGGATATACTGTACCTACGTACACTGGATCACAAACATTCACTAAGCCACTTCTCCCTGGCAATTGAGGTTCAATTGGTATCTCTAGCTCAACTTCTACAGAAGGACAGCATGGAAAGGTTCCTGTTTATATCTTCCCACTCCGCATCTCTTCACATCACCATATGCATAGCTCCCAACTGTCCCTGATTTCGAAGGACTGTACCTGATTTGGAACAAAGTCCCTCTGTCCCTCTGTCCTCTTCATTTTTCCCTCATTTTGGTCTCATCTAGATAGTTGTATATAAAATGTATTACCTATCTATCAAAAAGTGTTTCCCAGTGCTAAACATTTCATCCAATTTTTAATTTGCTGCATTTGTAAATTCCAAAGCCGATATAAAGGAATAGTAGAGGTAAAAAAAAACACTTGTGGGTTTAACCAATCATTTTTTTTGTACAATTCTCCTTTGAAGGGGGAGTGGCAGGGGTGTGTGTCCTAGGTCTGCATATTTTTGCAAATAGGTGTCCCTCATTCCCATCTCAGAAAGTTGGGAGCGGAACTGAGCCAAAAGTGGGAGAGGGTACCTGTCAAAACTAGGCATCCACTCTCCCCCAAAAGGTGCCAAATATGGCAGTGGAGGAGGGTGGGGAGGCAAACAAGCAGAGCTTCCACTTTTGGATGGAACTCCGCTTTGGAATCTATATAGATACAGGTAGGGAAATTACCTTTCCATTGTTCTCCTGCCCCCTCCCTCAAATCCATATCCACTAATCAATTTGTGAAAGTCGATAGCTACCTTTCCATTGTTCTCCTGCCCCCTCCCTTAAATCCATATCCACGAATCAATTTTTGAAAGTTGATAGCTACACAAACCTAATTTCACTCTTATCCCACCCCTAAAAACAGTGGAGCTAGCACTAAATTGTGGAAAGACGGGTGGGGTTGTCTCATGTGTTTCCCCATACTTGGAAGTGGCAAGTCCTTTTACTGGGCTCTGGTAGGGGATCAATGTTGGTAAGGTAAGAGAAGGCACGTTGCTTCCACACTTCTCTATTAATGTCCTTACTTGCAATTTATATTTTACTACTCAGTGTACAGCTGTCAAGAAACTGAATTCTGTAAACTGTGCCTGAAAAAGGACTAGCAAAAAGTAAATCACTAAGAACCAGGATTTCTCTTGGTCTCCCTGCTGCTCATATTTCCCCATTACTGACTTACCATGCCATGTTCAGCATTGTGTCTCAGTGTGGAAGCGGTCATCTTGGTAGAGGCAGGGTTTACTTCCTTTTGTTAGAGCATTTAGTAAGGAGAATAGTGAGCAGCACAGCGGTGACATCACCGAACCCCCTGAGAATAGCAGTCAGAGGCAGCAGTGCCTTAGATCTCACACTGCAGATATTGTATATAACCAGGGGCAGACTGAACATTTGGAAACTCGGCCGCTGCCCGAGGGCCCGAGGTCAGTAGGGGGCCCCATGAGATGCCCCTGGTACCTTTTTCATAGGCTTTTTTTTAGTTTGGGCAAGGACACAGGGGCCCCATGATCCCCTATTGCCGGGGGGCCCCATGAATTTTCAGTCCGCCCCTGTATATAACTATGAGGATACAGAACATGAGTACTTACGCATCTTCACACCTTAGGAAATGCACTGCTATTTTTCAGAAGGAATGTTTAGAGAAAGGGTAGATTTTGTTAGGGCATCGCTTTGGTAGAATTACCAATGGGAACATGGGGGAATGCAGTTCCAGAACCTCCAGCACTGGAGGTATGTAATAGCAAGGGGCGCTGAAGTGTTCTGGAGGGTCTATTGATGCTGGCTGTTGGGGATCTATTGTTGCTGGAGGAAATCTATTTTTAAGTGGTGGGTCTAATGTTTCTGGGGGATCATTAGTTGCTGGGAGGAATCTATCATTGAGGGAGAGGTCTATTATTGCTGGCTGCTGGAGGGTTTAGAAATCTGTTGTTGCTGCAGGGGTATATTGTTGTTGGGGGATCTATTGTTGTTGGGGAGATCTATTGTTATGGGCGGGGGTTTATTGTTGCTGGCTGCAGGGGATCTATTTTATTGCTTTTCTTGTTATCATTAACAAATTCCAAATTACCTAGCACAACAATATGATACTTGATTCTGTATTCTCTACAGTGGGCAATACTGGGAGGTGGGTAGGAGGTGGAACCAAGGGATGCTGCTCGGAGGTGGGTAGGGGGTGGAGACAAGGATGACTCAGAAAGGGGGAGTTCCTGCACCTATTCTCTGAGAAAAAAAGCCCTAAGTATAACTAAAGGAAAAACTTGGATAGAATGGAGAGAAATTAGAACACCTCTTAAGTTTTTATTACAGTCTGTGTTTCTTCTCTATGTATCCTGGTTACTGGGAGTGAAACTGAAAGAAAATCCCAACTTTTGGGTTGTCACTAGAAAAGGAATAGAGGGGAAATCATCCAATGGAGACACTAGTTCTGGACAACTGGGGATTCCCTCACTTTAGAGGGATTTCCTCTCACTTCCTGTTTTGGCTATGGGACAAGAAATGTGCAAAATAGACCTTCAATGATTATTTCCTAGATATAACATTGTGCACAAAAATTAAAAAAAAATTGAAGATCCTCTATAGCATTATACTTAAGATGCAAAAGTGAAAGACTGTAATTCTTCTTATGAAACAGTATGCACAATTTATACTGAGATCACGTATGTTTGATATATGTTGTATTATCTCATGCATGACTCAACAACTGTAATGCAATCATAAGCAACCAAGGGAGCGAGTGATAAATAATCCAGATTGCAAAATTGATGTTATCTAGAGTAAATATTTGCACCTAGTTTGGGTCCTGTGCAGTTGTACACCTATATAAGCCTTGTATTTATACTCCAACTCAAACATTATATGAATCATATTGTATCCTCAGTGAAACTGCAGCTCATATGGATCAGTATGAGATATTACCAGATAACTCACTTTATCAGCTTGATAATGGCTTCAGATCCACCTTTCTTCATTTACAATGTTTGCATAGTTTTTACCCCTTAATAAAAAGCACAACTGCTCTATATCACATATTGGACCCTAATGACATGTGGTCATCTGCATACATGTGAATTACTTTACAATGTAGTCTTAATTGTTGGGCTATACAGTTAGATCCATATATATTTGGACACAGGCACAGTTTTAGTTTTCTTTCAGGTATTTACCAAAAAATATTCAAGCTATAGTTATATGATGGTTATGGGCTGAAAGTGCACACTTTCAGGTTTAATTTGAGGGTATGTACATCCAAGGGTGGAGGAAGGGTTTAGGAATTACATCTCTTAAGTATAGCCATCCCCCTTTTTTCAAGGGACCAAAAGTAATTGGACAATTGAATCAAAAGCTGTTTCATGGCCTGGTTTGGGCTTCATCAGTTAAGCAGGTAAAAAGTCTAGAGTTGATTCTAAGTGTGGTATTTGCATTTGGAATCTATTGCTGTGAACCTACATCATGCGTTCAAAGGAGCTGTCCATGCAAGTGAAACAGGCCATTGTAAGGCTTCAAAAATTAAACAAATCCATCAGAGAGATAGTAGCAACATTCTGAGTGGCCAAATCAACCATTTGGTACATTCTGAGGAAAGAAGAACACACTAGTGAGCTCAGCAACATAAAAAGGCATGGATGTCCACAGAAGACAACAGTGGTGGTTGATCACAGGATCCTCTCTATGGTAAAGAAAAACTCATTCACAACATCCAGACAAGTGAAGTACAGTCTCCAGGAGGTGGGCGTATCATTGTCAAAGTCTACAATCAAGAGAAGACTTCACGAGAGCAAATACAGAGGGTTCACCACAAGGTACAAACCATTCATAAGCCTGAAGAATAGAAAAGTCAGATTAGACTTTGCAAAAAAAACATCTAAAAAGCCAGACCAGTTCTGGAAAAACATTCTTTGGACGGATGAAACTAAGATTAATCTGTACCAGAATAATGGGAAGAAAAAGTGTGGAGAAGGCTTGGAACAGCTTATGATCCAAAGCACACAACGTCATCTGTAAAACATGATTGAGGCAGTGTGATGGCATGAGCATGCATGGATTCCAGTGGCACTGGGTCATTGGTGTTTATTGATGATGTGACAGAAGCAACCAGATGAATTCTACAGTGGTTAGAGATATACTGTCAGCCCAGATTCAGCCAAATGCAGCAAAATTGATTGGACGGCGCTTCACAGTACAGATGGACAATGATCCAAAACACACTCCAATAGCAACCCAGGAGCTTTTGAAGGAAAAGAAGTGGAATATTCTGCAATGGCCAAGTCAATCACCTGATCTCAACCCAATTGGGCATGCATTTCACTTGTTGAAGGCAAAACTAAAGGCAGAAAGACCCACAAACAAAGAACAACTGAAGACAGCTGCAGTTAGAACCTGGCAAAGCATAAGAAAGGAGGAAACCCAGTTTTTGGTAATGTCCATGGGTTCCAGACTTCAGACAGTCATTGCCAGTAAAGGATTCTCAACAAAATATTAAAAATTAACATTTTATTTTTGATTATATTCGTTTGTCCAATTACTTTTGGTCCCTTGAAAAAGGGGGGGGTGGATACTCTTAAAAGCTGTAATTCCTAAACCCTTCCTCCAATGTGGATGTACATACCCAAAAATTAAACCTGAGAATGTGCACTTTCCATAATATACTGTAACTATAGCTTGAATATGTTTTGGTAAATACCTGAAAAAATATAAAATTGTGCCTGTGCCCAAATATATATGGACCTAACTGTATGTGCCACAGGGTTAGTATGGTGCCTTAACTCCCAACTCCAGGTAAAAAATAACATTTAAAGCGATTCTAAAGGTTCATTTTTTTTTAAATAACAAACATGTCTATACTTACCTGCTGTGTGCAGTGGTTTTGCACAGAGCTTCCTGGAGCCTCCTCTTCTCGGGTTCCACGCAGGCTCTCCTGGCTGTTCCTGTCTGTTGGGTGCACCCACAGCAAGCAGCTTGCTATGGGGGCACCCGCTGCTCCATGTGTCCATTCACACACTGAGCCTTGGCTTGGCCCCACCCCCTCTCTCTCCTCATTGACTGACTGGCTGTGATGGAAAGCAGCGGGAGCCAATGGCTTCCACTTGCTGTCTCAGCCAATGAGGAGGCAGAGACCCATTACAGCCAAGGCTGTCATTCACATCGCTGGATTGCGATAAGGCTCAAGTAAGTAGTGAGGGGGCTGGGGCGGCTGCTGCACACAGGTGGTTTTTTACCTTCCTGCATAGAATACAAGAAGGTAAAAAACCTTTACAACCACTTTAATTAGTGTATCATGCATTTTACTCCTTACTTAAGTTACTTGCTTACTTAACTTACTTACTTACTTACTTAAGGACACCTTACTCCTCAGTCTTGATTCCAAAAAACCTCTTCCTAAGCCATCCCGCAGTGTAATGGATCAAAGTCACAGTTTCCTCTATATACTCAATATCCTGCCCTGGGCACAAGACATTTTTCCATACTCATATATTTTTGGACACTGGTCCCCTCACCACCCTCATTATTTTCTCTCCCTCTGGAGCCTATAAAAGAGGACTTCGGCCGCTGGAAGTATTGTCTCTGCCAAGAGGTTCTTTTTTTCACTTTAACCCATCAGCAAGCTTCTATATTCACATAATGTAACCAGAGCTCAAATTATGCTCTCCCATTCCCCATGTGTAGATATACATCTGTATAACTGTGTAGCCCTCTTTTATAAATCTGTATAACTGTGTAGCCCTCTTTTATAAATCTGTATAATTGTGTAGCCCTCTTTTATGCACTCCCATCCCCCCCCCCCCTTCTGTAGATATAAATCTGTATAATTGTGTAGCCCTCTTTAATGCACTGCCACCCCCCCCCCCCCACCCCCCCTTCTGTAGATATAAATCTGTATAATTGTGTAGCCCTCTTTTATGCACTCCCACCCCCCCCCCTTTCTGTAGATATAAATCTGTATAATTGTGTAGCCCTCTTTTATGCAGCCCCACCCCCCTTCCCCCCTTCTGTAGATATAAATCTGTATAATTTTGTAGCCCTCTTTTATGCACTCCCACCCCCCTTCCCCCCTTCTGTAGATATAAATCTGTATAATTGTGTAGCCCTCTTTTATGCACTCCCACCCCCATTCCCCCCTTCTGTAGATATAAGTCTGTATAATTGTGTAGCCCTCTTTTATGCACTCCCACCCCCCTTCCCCCCTTCTGTAGATATAAATCTGTATAATTGTGTAGCCCTCTTTTATGCACTCCCACCCCCCCCCCCCCCTTCTGTAGATATAAATCTGTATAATTGTGTAGCCCTCTTTTATGCACTCCAACCCCCTTTCCCCCCTTCTGTAGATATAAATCTGTATAATTGTGTAGCCCACTTTTATGCACTCCCACCCCCCCCCTTCTGTAGATATACATCTGTATAATTGTGTAGCCCTCTTTTATGCACTTCTATTCCCCATCTGTAGATATAAATCTGTATAATTGTGTAGCCCTCTTTTAGGGAGGTTATGAGAAATGGCCCTCCCCAAACAGGATATTGTGCTAAACCTGTAGGTAAATAAGAGAATCAGAATCTTTTCTAAGTGGAAGAGTGGGATTGATGATAAAGTTGGCAGTGCCTCCACCCAGGACAGGGCCTCTGTGAACAGACGGGATTCCCTTTATGGGAAATGAATCAGTACTTTAAACAAAGAAACTGGGAGCAGAAAAACGACTGCAACCAGCAAATAACAGCATATAGATGCACACCAGTATAGAAATAATAAGAAAAGACTAATAATAGTACATATAGTCAATGCACAAACAGATATTATCAACAAAGGGCCCGATAGGAGTCCTGGTGGAATTGTGTACATATACCTGGGTATATAAAGTTAATAATAGAGATAACTCCAAATGAATGTTGAAGCAAAGTCCCATTGCAGGGGCCCTTGAGGATGATGCGGCATCTGTCTTTGCGTTGGAGACCTGAAGACAAAATCTACAGTGATGAGGCAGTCCTCTAGCTGTTGCCCAACCAGCCTGGAACGCAGAGCTAGTTATCTGGCAATAATAATCTCTTCTGATTTGGTAGTAGTATGGACAGGACATGCGGCTGAGACCTTCTCTCTCTCCAATTCCTCCTTCCAGAATCTTTTCCCAACAATCCAGGAGTCAAGTAGCAACATACATAAATTTACATTACGGTGTGATACTAACAGTAGCGGGCAGCAGATCCCTACAATTGTGTGCTACGTACATCATTTACGTAACTTGTGTATGCTCCTTTTCACTCTTATTCATAGTACCAAGGCTATGCTGTGATCAGCAGACTGCCTTGCCTTTGTTGTGTTACAGTTATCTACAGAAAGGAACTCTTCTGAGTTTTCTCATTAATTCTTGAATTCCCATGCACAAGCTTCACAGATGATGTATATTGCTGTTGGAAGCACAGTTAGTGGAAGCAAGGGGGAACAACTTCCAAGGTGGCCCTGCCTTTGAGAGGGATAGGGGGTGAAAGTATTACACATTTACAAAGTAAGCTTCTGAATAATTTATTGACTGAATACCAAGCCCTGTTATAGCTTTGTCGGCATGATTGTGTATTTAATGGCAGAGGTGAGGGTCGGTGTAGTTCCGCTTTAGGTAAAATGGACATTTGGATGGGTTTTTTTTCCATGCCAGCGGTGAGCCTGCATTCAGACCTGAGCAGAGAGCATTCCTGATAAATTTGAACCGTTTTTGTAGATGTTTTTTAAGTGTATTACAGGCAATTTACAGGCACTTTTGCATGTGTAGCAAGCGTCAGGAATGTGTTTCCTTGGCTGAGAAAAGGGAGAAGAGCAGTCCCATAAGAGGAGAGGAATTCTTCAGGCATAAACGTATGTAAAAACACGAGAGAATGCACGTGCTTTTACAGACATTCCCATTGAAGTCTATTGATTCCAAAATGCGTAAACATGCTCAAAAAAAGCATGTGTACTTTTTTGAGTGTAGGGAGTAGAACATAGGGCAACTGAGCACGTAGGCAGGTGCAATCTGTCCTCCTTATTGTAGGTGGCGCTTTACTCAAAGAGATAATGAAGCAGGGAAAGGAAATCCTGCGACCATCCTGGGTGAGGCAGAGCTTATTTAATGTCTTGCCCCTCCTGAAGTGGTGCGCTGTCTGCAACTGGCAAGAGTAAGGACAGGTTCCTTGCTTGTTAGGGACAGTACTCAGTGGCAGGGAAAGGTTCTGGAGGAGTAGGGAAAGTGCAGGGCCATGTCTTCCTCACTTGAGTAGCTTCCCATTTAGGTTGGACCAGCTAGGCTTCACTTCCACTCCTCCTTTCAGATGCAGTGAGCATCACTCTGAACCACTAGACCACTGCTGTGAGTTTTGCATGTAGCTCCAGATGGCTGTGCTGACCCACTAGGCCCAATTGTATCTTTTTAGAACATTTCAATATATATTCAGTTCACCACAATCTGCCTCAGTGCAGCCTACACACAAGAATACAACCGTGAACAGACACAATTGGAAAGAATGATATTCTGCGCAATCAGGCATGGTAAGGTAAAGGGAAATGAGCAGAAACATGCTTAAAGTGATATTAAAGGTAATTTAAGAAAAAAAAAACATGTCATACTTACCTGCTCTGTGTAATGGTTTTGCAAAGAGCAGTCCCAACCCTTCTCTTCACAGGTCCCTCGCTGTTGCTACTGGCCCCTCCCTTCTGCCAAGTGCCCCCAGAGCAAGCAGCTTGTTATGGGGGCTCCCAAGCAGGCTCACTCCTGTGTGTGTCCACACAGCCCTGCCCCTTCTCTGTTCTCATTGGCTCCCTGGCTGTGATTGACAGCAGTGGGAGCTAATGTCACAGCCAATGAGGAGGGAGAGTCCCGAGCCGGGGCTCTTGTGCACATTGCTGGATTGCGATGGGGCTCAGGTAAGTATTAAGGGGGCTGGGGGGACTGCTGCTGTTTTACCTTGAGCCTCTACAATCAATTTAAGTATGGCTGGAGGTTCGGTAAGAGCATATATATATATATATATATATATATATATATATACACTGAACACAGATATACTGTATATATGTGTATATGACTATCATTGGGCCACTGTGTGTTTAAGTGTTATTTACTGCATTGCTTAGTTAGATCTAAGAAATGATTTTTAATGGACATTAGGCATCTGCTCCTCTGTGATGGGTTGAGGGCTGAACTCAAGCTGTCAAAGTTTGATACGAATTCTTTTTGACTTAAATTACCATTTCCTCTGGAACAGAGCTGCAAAGACACACACAAACAGCAGCTGCCCTTGCTAAGGAGGACCTCTCCCGATCTTCATTTCTAATCAAATAATCAAATCTTGCGTAATGAAATTCATTACTTTTATTATCTCTTCATGAGATACCAATTTAGGAAAATGGGTAAAGAACAGAATTATGATGTGCAAAGCTGAACTCTAAGCAGAACTTTTAAAAACATAAATTAATGCAGTTATTCATGTATTTTTAAAATACAGTGATGTTAACCTTTTGAAATGCCCTGTTGAGCAGCACTTAAATTGAGAATAGGAGGAGCAAGCATTTATTTATGTTGAATGGAAATGGGCTTCCAAGAATAATGCTGATAAGTGGATAAAGCAGATTCACAGAAGGGTGGGCTGTTGCTGCCCAGTTTTTGTCCAATCACAGGTCAGGGGCAGGAAGATGACCTAGCTATGCTGCTTAACTGCAGAATAGAAATGTCAGGTCAAAAGCCTGGCCCTCCATCTAGCAGAGATATCTAATTCTTTTAACTGAGTGGACAGAAATACAAATTCTCTTGCAGGTAACACAGTTTCCATGTGTAATTTGTCGGTCTATTTAGTTGTTCACCTGCAGTTGAGCTTTAAAGCCAAAGCCCACATCCCCCCAACCCTTCCCAGTCCTCCCTCATTTTTTTTACATTTGCCCTTTTTGAGTTATACGTTTTACAAATTTTAAATGAACTACATTTATATTTTATTACTTTTTTTTATATGAAATTTTTGTTTCGCATGACTTGTTCTGTAATGTTAAGGATGTTTTGCAGCTTATTAAAGCAGCGTCTTCAGTTCTTAGAGCTGAATAAGGTGCTTGAATGAGCTATATACCATCTTTAACATTACAGATCAAGTCTAGCTACTGTATGACCTGGAAATATGAGAAATGTCAAAGACTCTATTTTACAATTAATGTTTTCAGCAGAGAACATAACTAGAGATGAGCGAATTATTCAAAAATTCGATTCGGCTGATTCGCCGAATTTGCGGGAGAAATTCGATTCGATGCAAATTTATTCGCCGCGCATTTAACTTATTTAAAGGGTTTCTAGGCTTCAGAGAGCCTTTATATTAGTGCAGAACACTGTACCTTTAATTTAAATGCCCTTGGAGTCTGCTGGGGAAGAGAAATAATACTGTCAGTCAGTATGACATGCAGATGAGTGCCGTCGATCTTAGAATCACCGCACACTTCACTCATTTGGGCAGTCACGGGGCACGACGAAGAAGAAGAAGAAGAATGAAAAGAAGAAGAAGAAGAATGAAAAGAAGAAGAAGAAGAATGAAAAGAAGAATGAAAAGAAGAAGAAGAAGAATGAAAAGAAGAAGAAGAAGAAGAATGAAAAGAAGAATGAAAAGAAGAAGAAGAAGAATGAAAAGAAGAAGAAGAAGAATGAAAAGAAGAAGAAGAAGAATGAAAAGAAGAATGAAAAGAAGAATGAGAAGAATGAAAAGAAGAATGAAAAGAAGAAGAAGAATGAAAAGAAGAATGCAAAGAAGAAGAAGAAGAATGAAAATAAGAAGAAGAAGAATGAAAAGAAGAATGAAAAGAAGAAGAAGAAGAATGAAAAGAAGAATGAAAAGAAGAAGAAGAAGAATGAAAAGAAGAAGAAGAAAAATGAAAAGAAGAAGAAGAAGAATGAAAAGAAGAATGAAAAGAAGAAGAAGAAGAATGAAAAGAAGAAGAAGAATGAAAAGAAGAAGAAGAAGAATGAGAAGAAGAATGAGAAGAAGAATGAAAAGAAGAATTAAAAGAAGAATTGAGAAGAATGAAAAGAAGAATGAAAAGAAGAAGAATGAAAAGAAGAAGAAGAATGAAAAGAAGAAGAAGAAGAATGAAAAGAAGAAGAAGAAGAATGAAAAGAAGAATGAAAAGCAGAAGAAGAAGAATGAAAAGAAGAAGAAGAAGAATGAAAAGAAGAATGAAAAGAAGAAGAAGAAGAATGAAAAGAAGAAGAAGAAGAATGAAAAGAAGAAGAAGAAGAATGAAAAGAAGAAGAAGAAGAATGAAAAGAAGAATGAAAAGAAGAATGAAAAGAAGAAGAAGAAGAAGAAGAATGAAAAGAAGAAGAAGAATGAAAAGAAGAAGAATTCCAGTACAGCAAAAAGTGTATCTGCAGAGAGCTCCGCTATTTCTGACAGTTCTCTGACAGTTCTGACAGTTCATTTACAGCGGTTGAAACATTGTATCTATTTATTTCCGAATAAAAACATCTGTATCCTAAATGGAAACAAATAGATACAATGTTTCAACCGCTGTAAATGAACTGTCAGAACTGTCAGAGAACTGTCAGAAATAGCGGAGCTCTCTGCAGTGACACTTTTGCCGGCTGATCGGGGAAAATTTGATTCGTGCATCCGAAGTTTGCTAAAATTCGGATTCGATGCGAATCGAATTTTTCCTAATATTCGAAATGAATTCCACTTCGCCAAGTTCGATTCGCTCATCTCTAAACATAACTGAAGCTGTTTACCTTTTGACTCTCTCACTACAATTGAAACTTCATATGCCATGACTGAACATAGCACTGAGTCACTGCTTTAATCATTTAGTTCTGTCTCTGAATATGAAATTAAGCAACTAAAATCCAGAGACAACTGAGGTTCTTTAAAAGTGGAGGAGAACTCCAAGAAATGTTATATAGAAAGGACTACCGGAGGTAAGTGTAATGTGTCAACTTACAGCCATGCTTTCAGTTCTCTGAAAACTTTGTGTAGTGGGACTACACATTCTGCTTCTAGTCCCTGATACTACTGCAATGGAATTGGTTCCCAAAAAAGATGTCTATGAAGCCAACTTTGCTGTGATAAATTCCATTAAAATAATGCGCAGGTTCCTGGCCATGTGATCAGCATGATTGCCAACCATAGTGACCACAAGCGGGCTGGAGGTTTGTTTAATAACAAACTTTTCCTGTCTACTGATGCTACTGTATCCTAAAGATTTCATTGTGACACTGTTTAATACTTTATCTGTCGAATAAATTGAAAATACAGTATTCAAATTTTCTTTCTTTTTTTTAATATATAACATTGTGGTCATTTGTCACAATAACAAAGCATGATATCTATTAAGATGCTATATTACAAGCCTTATATGCATCAGAATGTGATCAGATAGGGATATCATAACCAAGTATTGTACTTTAATGTATCAACTTGATAATGGCTTTATATCCCCTTTCTCCTTCCACGATGTAGGCATAGTTATTACCCCCTAAAAGCACAACTGCCCTATATAACATATGAGACTTTAATCCATTCACACGTGGTCCTCACAATGTCACTTCACAATGTATTTCTTCATATCCTTAAGATTTCAGTGTGACTGTTTAATACTGTAATTGTCAGATGCACTTATAGTATTAAAACATTTTACATTAATAAAAAGGTAACATTTGTGTTAATTTCTCAACTTAACAAACCTCAACATGGTATCTATTCAGTTGATGTTCCAAATAAAAGCCTTATATGTACTTGTAAAAAACTTTATGTGGGAAAATTAGTCATAGTGACGCTGCTATATTTGGTCAGGGCATCTAGGCATCAATGACCTCTGGATATAAAGAGGATTTAAGCAAATATGAAGCAGAAGATATACAGTATTAACATTATGGCAACTTAAAAAGATCCTGTCACCTTGTCCATCTTAGCACAAAGCGATTGAGTCTTTTTAAAATCAACTCCTCAACCCAGTTATACTCACCTCTATAGCACTCCTCCCAGGGCTCCTTGCTCCTTTGCAGCTGCTGAAAAATACCTGGTGGTAAAAGGTGTTGGAATTTACAGCGTGTGGTGACATCACCCCTTCCTTCATATGATAGAGAAACAACTGGCTGCTAGGCTCGAGCACTGCACCACAGAAAGAAATTCCATACTCCCCTCATTATTTTATGCAGCTGAATTGGAAGAAGGAATGGTGGGGTGTCATTGTGAAGGGTATTATAACTGAATCAGAGGGTGGTCTTTAAAGAGACCATGTTATTCGGTCCTGAATGAGCAAAGTCCAAGAGGTAGTGGTAGAGGGACACTGGATGCAGATTTTCCCAGGTTATCAAAATGTGGACAAAGTTATTACTTGAGCCCAATTGGTCTTTATCTGGCAGCTCACCACAAAGACGGGGTGTGAGAAATTCAAGTGTAATAGGTCAAAGAGAGCGCCAAATGAAAATTCTTTGGGGTTTTTGGACTCCTCTTGGTTTTTAATTTGACATTTTCTTTGATCTATTACACCTAAACGAGCAAGGTGAGAAGGTTTCTTTAACAGCAGAATTTGGAGGAGCACTTACACTTTGCCATGACACCATTCTACAATGGCTGTAAAGGCTCAAAGTTTTTTACCTTCATGCATTCTATGCATGAAGGTAAAAAACCTTCTGTGTGCAGCAGTGGACCCAGAACCTTCAATACTTAGCTGAGCCTCATCGCGATCCAGCAATGTGAACAATAGCCTCGGCTGTCCCGGGTCTCTGCCTCCTCATTGGCTGAGACAGCAAGCGGGAGCCATTGGCTCCCACTGCTGTCAATCACAGCCAGTCAGCCAATGAGGAGAGAGAGTGTGGAGCCAAGCTGCAGCTCCATGTGTGAATGGACACATAGAGCAGCGGGTGTACCCATAGCAAGCCGCTTGCTGTGGGAGCACCCAACAGGAGCGTGGGGCCAGAAGAGCCTGTGGGGGACCCGAGAAGAGGAGGATCCAGGCTGCTCTGTGCAAACCCATTGCACACAGTAAGTAAGTATAGCATGTTTGGTATTAAAAAAAAGAACCTTTAGAATCACTTTAACTATCATATTCTATTTTAAACATAGTAAGGTAAGGTAAGGATTGTGACCTCTAGGTTTATGTTTATGAGGATAAAAAGGAGAGGACGGCGTCTCTAAGTGCAGTATTGACAATTTATTGGTAAACAATTGATAAATTGTACTTACAAGATAAATAGTTAAAAAGACTAATCGTGTGGTGTCATAAGATCCAGGTTGGACGTCCAGCCATCCAGCAGCAAACTCTGTCTATAGGATCAGGAAGTAAAGCCCAGGATGTGTGTGCATCAAAATGAGGCTTGGAGAGCAGAGTAGGGTATAGGAGGTGAAGGGTGCAGTAACGCGTTTCAGAGCATGCTCAGTAGGCTCCTTCTTCAGGTCTGAAGAAGGAGCCTACTGAGCATAGTCATTACTGCACTTAGAGGCGCCTTCCTCTCTTTTTTATGTTTACTGCATTAGAGCCTTGCTTCCACTCTAAGAGCTGCCTCAGTGTTACTGCTCCCATCCATCCATCCCTGATATCCATCTGGCACCTTTATCCTACAGCTACAGAGGTTGGGCTTTACCAAGCACACCCTATATAATATACATTTAAAGTTTATGAAGACCCATCATAGAAATGTCCCCCTAGGCTGATTTTATAATAGAAATTGAATACAAGGGTGACAGGGAGGATGGAGTTGGTATTCTTTTGCCATTTATTTTCTATATCCAAGATGGCAGGCTGGTACCATTCCACCATTCCGTGGAGGGGGTCACTTGCTTTAATAAAAAATTTTACACGATGATATACTGTAAGATCAGATCAGCAGAGGAGATGTGTTTCTCTCCACTAAGAGATTTTTCATGTAAATTTTCTGCTTTAACCTTGATGCTTCTTCAACCAAATTTGCAAACTGGAGTAATCTTTGACCAGAAGAGGACATCTAGGGGGGATATTTACTAGAACCAGAGATTACAAAATCTGATGCAGCTGTGCATGGTAGCCAATCAGCTTCTAACTTCAGCTTGTTCAGTCAAGCTTTGACAATAAAACCTGGAAGCTGATTGGTTTCTAAGCAGACCTACACTAGATTTTGCACTGTCCAGTTTTAGTAAATCTACTCTGTAGTATCAGTGTGAATAGCATAACAATAAATTATCTCCCAAAACCTATAAGAAAAGAAATTATAATACTAAACATGCCAGGGATTATTATATAGTGATATAAATCTATTAATTTATCAAGCATGACTGAATATATAAAATAGTTTATTATTTATTGTGCATCTCCTTTTTGCGGCACTGCAGCAGATCAACCAGCCACAAAAGGAAAGTCAAGCTCTGCACAACAAATCCTGTATAGCGCAGTAAAAAAATAACACTTAAATGGAAGATACTTTAATGGTATGTACATGCTGCTATTGTTTCTCTGCAGTTATTGATGCATCTAACTTCACTGTAACATTTCTAAAAATACTTCCAAATTTGTTCTTTATATATCAGTGCATGCAAGAAAAACCCAAGTGACTGTCAATGTATTGCAGTGTGTCTGAACTTATAAAAGTACATGTAAACCCAATCACTAAAATCTCATAAAATAATTTAAATTTTGATATCATTTTCAATATTTTTAAAAATGTAGCTTTCATTAAAATAAAACCTGGTGATAAGATTATCTTATACTAAAATATATGGACAAAAATCATTGATATGTTAGTCCATACCAGTAAATATTTTAGCTTTCAAATTAAAGCCAATCTATACCCAAAGCTTTTTTTTTTTAGGTTTGGACAGAATGGGGAAAGGTTAGAACTACTGTCAGGTGAATGAGCTCATGCACACTGGACGTTTTCTTAACTCTCCTAGAACCCTTCCTCCTGGCAGCAGCGTTTTTGAAAAAAAAAAAAAAACTGATGCTCATAAAAGTGTGTAACACATTTAGCCGTGTTTACCTGCATCAAGAGTTTGGATGTTAATTCATTTAATTCGCCAGAATAATTTATTCTGGACATTGAATTGAAATAATGCACAAGTGCTAAACGTGCCTAGCGTGAATGCATGTTTAGACACTTTTTCAAGCATTTAAACGCGTCATGCATTTTTTTTCTGCCAAAGGGCTACTACTTCTGGACGCACTGGCAGTGTTTTTTTTTCCTGCCACTAAACACCTCTAAAAGTTTATGTGTGCATGCACACTTAGCCTAACATGCCAGGGCCCATCCCCCTGACAATGTCCTCTGTGACGAAACGCGTTGGGTGGGGCTTATGCGAGTGACATCATCACATACTGTGAGGCAGTTGGATAATTCTTAGGCAGCCCACTGAAATGTTGTTTATGTCCACATGTGATGTGCTGTTTGGCTGTTTTTGGCCACTACGCGATGTGAGTGCATTACTTTGATTTTAACATTAAAGCATATTTTACGGTTTTACACCATGGGTAGGCACCATGTTTTTGCTTTTGAGAGCTTTCGAGAGGGACACTGCTGGATCCTGAGTTTGCAGCATTGGAGGTCCTTTGGCAAGAGGGTAGCCAGAACAACCCCAAAAGTGCTGTTTGGCTGTTTGATTATGAGCAATGGTCTATGGCAGGGGTCTTCAAACTATGGCCATCCAGGTGTTGAGGAACTGCAAGTCCCATGAGGCCTTGTAAGACTCTAACAGCAACAGGCAGGACTCCCAGAGGCAGAGGCATGATAGGACGGTTTTACATCATGGATAGGCACCATGTTTTTTGCTTTTGAGAGCTTTCGAGAAGGACACTGCTGGATACTGAGTTTTCAGCATTAGAGGTCCTTTGGCAAGAGGGTGACAGGAACAACCCCAAAAGTGCTATTTGACTGTTTGCTTTATTAGCAATGGACTATGGCAGGGGTCTTCCAACTATGGTCCTCCATGTGCTGAGGAACTGCAAGTCCCATGAGACCTTGTGAGACTCTGACAGACACAGGCAAGACTCCCATGGGACTTGTAATAGTTCAACAGCTGGAGGACCATTGTCTATTCTTGTCTATTGTATCCGGTATGCTGCTGACTTCTTCACTTTTCACTACCACCGGGTGTTTTTTTGTGAAGATTCTTCAGCACTGCACTTCTTCTGGAGGACTTTTTTGGATGTATTCCAATTATTTATTTCATTTTTTTGAGAATATATATTTGTTGTAATAGTACTATACAACACTATACATTGTGTATGAGATAATATGATTTTCTCATGAACACAATATGCATGTTTTCTCACTATTTAATTTTTGGATTTAGCACCACACTACTATTTATTATTGATTTTTTATCTATTTTAGGCTTAGTATCACAAGTCTCCGGAGTGTTGGCAGCTTTAATAGTATATCTAACCAGTATCAGTATATCTTCAAGTGCAGAGGTTTCTTTTACAATGCAAGGGAGTTTAGAAGCAGAAAAAAAAATGCCTAGGAGCAGCTGTAAAAATGTCCAGTGTGCATGAGGCCTCACTGTTATCCAGGGCTCCATTGGAGAGATTTCCCCTCACTTCCTGTGCAAGAGACAAAGTATTACCAGATAGGAAGTGAGGTAAAATTTGCAACAGGAAAACAGACAACAAAATAAACAAGGATTCTATCATTCCCCTACTTAACTTAAAGCGGTATTAAACCCAAAAGCAAGCATTTATTATGTTATTAATTCTTAGATGTGACAGCTGCATTCATTTTCTTTTTATACTTCCTTTCTTCTATTTTTACCTGGCGATCTTGCCAGTAAGTCTATTCTCCTGAAAATGTAGCAGTTAGAGTGTTGAAACAAATTATTTACCACTGAAAGGGGTGCTTTAAATGATCAGCTTTTATTTATCCTTAAGGTGTTACTAAACCCACAACAGTAAAATCAGTCTGTATATGCAGTAAAGCATGATTGCTACACTCACTGCGGAACCTACGGGGTTAATTCTCTGTATTGTGTAAAAAGGCTGTTTAATCCTTTCTTCTCTGCCCCTCCTCTTGTTGAAATGACCACCTGATACAGACTGAACCCGTGGTCACATGCACATGCTCAGTTTGGTGTGTATTGCTACAGAGGGTTTTTTTGGGGGGAGGGTGCATGTGATCAGCACAGGGCCAATCAGCACTGTCCAGACAGAAGATCAGGGGTTTCACATCCTCCTAGAGCAGAAAGAAAACTCCTCCTACAAGCTTTAACATGTGCTCTGCTGGACACTGATAGTATTCACAAGACTGCTCTAACTGCTGATGAGAAAAGGTATTTAGCAGTTTATACTTACTAAAATAATTGCATTTCCATGTTGTGTGTACTGTGGGAGACCAGATATAACGAATGCAAGGTCCTGGGTTTAGTAACACTTTAAACCTTTATTCGAAAAAGAAAAGAACTGTTTGCTGTAACTGATTGTAGCATTAGTTGGAGTTTGGCTTCAATTTGATAGTCCATCTGAATCTGCTTGTAAATCTAACTCTCCCCTCCCCCCATACTGTCAATGCTGCTGTCCAAAGGTGCCCCCTGTGTTACTTCATCCAGAGTGGAGGCACTCTAAATAGAAGTGTGTTATTGGGAAGATCACCAGATGACCAGGACAACTTCAGTGTGACTTTTGGTGCGACTTTGATCCAACTTTACATTCTCTGGACCAAAGTCGCATCAAAAGTTGCATCAAAGAAGTGCAGGCACCTTTCCAAAGTCACTGTGACTTTAACCCCTTCATGCTGGCGCCTCCCAGCCCTTTATGGAGTTTATGACGCCGGGAAGCGGGTCAGGGTTTCGGGTCATGTGACCACCGTGATGTAGACGATGTTGGATATCCTCCAGCCGAAATATGAAGCGGGGTCTATCTGACTTGGTTCAGTTTCTAAAGCACACTATGATAACCTCACTGTGTGCAGTAAATAATTATGTATAGGAGAGGATCCTGTACAACTGTGCAAGACTGAACTTAACCTCCTTGGCGGTATGATTCTTTCTGATTTTTTGTGCTGAAAGCGGTACCATTTTTTTGCATGGAAATATGTAGTTTTTTTATTGTAGGCTGTAATTTTTAGGAATAACTCACTGAAATCTGTCCGAACAAAAGTCTAGTAAACATCCCGGGTATGATAAAACTTGAAACACGAAATCATAAATTATAATTTAATAAATAATCATAAAAAATAATATAATAACAATAAATTTAATTCAATAATATAATCAAACCAAAAACACTGAAATTTGAAATACAGAGGCAAATTCGCACATCGCTGAGCAAAGTCGCAAAATCGTTTTCAGTGTCTGATGACGAATTTCCCCACGAATCATTATCACTCAATTCTGCAAGTGGTTCTGATTTACTATCGCTGTTCTAAAACCGCTTTTGACGTAAAGGGACGCTTTTTGGACGCCATGGACTTTTCTAAGTTTCCAGGCAGAAAGAACATTCAAAATGCAGGCAGGGCACAGGACAAAGCAGTAGGGACAAAATATATGTGAAATGCATTGAAACAGCAATGACAGCAAAAATGACATTTTTTAAAAATTTCAAATTTCCCGCCAGTTCCGGCGCCCGTACGTCCCGACGTCACAGGGACTGGAACACGGAAGCCAGATGCCAGCATCGGCCAGAGGAGATGGCCGGGGACGCTGCAGGGGACACATCGCGGGAGTGAAGGACAAGGTAAGTGCTGCAGGGACCCCCAGAGCAGCACCGCATGGTAAGCCCGAGTGTAGCTCGAGGTTACCGCTTTTGGTACAGACATTTTACCCCGAGCTACACTCGGGAATACCGCTAAGGAGGTTAAGGTAGCAGTTTAATTTGACATTATTTTTTTTGGTACTCACCTTAACACCTAGAAGATATATTGTATAAAAAATCTGAATTTCCTTTGAAATGTCCATTCTTCCATGTCAGTTGTGTGTATATGCACACATACACACACAGACACACATACATGTATAATATATTTTTCTCTAAAACTAAGTAGCAGTAACGGAGGGAAACCACCTAAAAAAGGCGTGTTTACATAATATATGACCCAATTTTAATGATACAGTTTCAGTATGAGCAATTCAGAAATATCTAATACTTTTGGTATGTGGTGGAAAAATATTAAACGTACTAAACAGTTTTCACTTGTAAATTAAGGGCAGTTAGCTACCAGCCTAAAAGGAAAGACAGATCATTTACTAGGATATAACTTGACAAATTAAAGCGGAACTACACTATATTGTCAAAAGTATTGGGCCAGCCCTCCAAATCATTGGATTCAGGTGTTCCAATCACCTCCATGGACACAGGTGTATACAATCAAGCACCTAGGCATGCAGACTGCTTCTACAAACATTTGTGAAAGAATGGGTCGCTGTCAGGAGCTCAGTGACTCCAAGCGTGGTCCCGTGATAGGTTGTCACCTGTGCAATAAGTCCATCCGTGAAATTTACTTGCTACTAAATATTCCACGGTCAGCTGTTAGTGGGATTATAACAAAGTGGAAACAACTGGGAACAACCACAACTCAGCCACCAAGTGGTAGGCCACGTAAAATGACAGAGCGGGGTCAGCGCATGCTGAAGCACACAGTGCACAGAAGTCGCCAACTGTCTGCAGAGTCAATAGCTAAAGACCTCCAAACTTTGTGTGGCCTTCAGATTAGCACAACAACAGAATAGGTTTCCATGGCCAAGCAGCTGCATCTAATCCTTACATCACCAAGTACCATGCAAACCTCCGGATGCCGTGGTGTAAAGCACGCTGCCACTGGAATCTAAAGCAGTGGAGACGTGTTCTTTGGAGTGACCAATCACGCTTCTCTGTCTGGCAATCTGATGGACATGAGTCAGGAATCAAGGAGTGACCAGAAAGGTGTGGACTGACACAGGGAAACGCAGGTAATATAATAGTTTATTATTAGCCACCCAGATATATATCTATATAAACGCACAGTGAACAAACCAACCTTCCACTAATCTTTAGGAGGTGCAGGAACACAGGCGTAGTCAGGGCTGGAGAGGTCGAACGGTCAGGCCGGCCGTAGGGTTCTGTAATGACCGTTTGGTGGTACCTCTAGCGGTCCTCAGGGCAGGATTCCCCAGGGCGCGGAGTCTAAGCCCCAGTCTGCCTTTTCACCAGAGCCCCTGATGGTGGGGATGGACTTGGCGCAGGACTGAGACCAGGTCGCGGCCCATGAGTACACCTGCTAGTGGTAGAGGGATCCGCCAGAGGTATGTGCAGGTACGGCTGGATCCGTGCAGGATGGATGGATGGCAGAGTAGTTAGCATGGTCAGACAAGCCGGGTCGGTAACGGTGGAGGCAGATCAGTACAGAGCAGCAGGCGAAGAGTAAACGGGTCACAAGCCAAGGTACAGCAACAGGAGGTCAAACAGCATAGGAGTAGGCAGAAGAATAGTCAGGGATGAGCCAGTAGTCAGAACAGGAGACGGTCAACAGAGATCAGGATCAAGCCGGGTCAGCAACGAAGCAGGAACACAGGGTACAGAGGCTCATGGGAAAACATACACCAAGGCCCAGAGCACAGGCCTGGTCATGCCTTATATACACCTTTCTACAATCAGCCCCAGGTTTGGCTGATTGTGAGCTTCTGGCTGCTAAGAGCACCCGCTGGTCAGCTCTGGTACTGCAGCCCACACGGCAGGTGAGTTCCACCACCAGTGCTGAGAGCACCCGCTGGTCAGCTCTGGTACTGCAGCCCACACGGCAGGCAAGTCCCACCACCAGTGCTGAGTCCATTCCTGACAACATGTCTGGGTTTGGCAGTTGCCAGGAGAACGGTACTTGCCTGGCTGCACTGTGCCAATTGTAAAGTTTGGTGGAGGGGGGATTATGGTGTGGGATTGTTTTTCAGGGGTTGGGCTTGGCCCCTTAGTTCCAGTGAAGGGAACTCTTAAGGCTTCAGCATACTAAGACATTTTGTACAATTTCATGCTCCCAACTTTGATCTCTAGAAGTCTCTAGAACTCAGTGGGTGGGGGTGAGGAGGAGCTAGCCTGCACTCTTAAGGGATTCTGACCAATCCCCAAGCAGGAGGCTTGGAATGGGGTCAGGACAGCCCTTAAGAGGAGGAGGGAGAGTTTGGGTGGAAGAAGGAGTGTGGAACCTGGGAGGGGTCCAGAAGAGAGGCCAACCTACAGGCAGAGGAGCTGGAAGGGAGAATCTCTCAGCCTCATCCTCCCCTGAGAGAAGACAGCCTGAGAAGCAGGGAAGGAGCCAGCCCAACATAAGGCTTGAAAGCAGCCACCAACCCACAAACTTGCAGGAGAGGACTGAGTGAGTAATCCCACACCCCCTGGGCCAGATAAGGGGAGAGGACATTCTGGTGGGAAACCTGATTAGCACCCATCTGGGACTGCTGATCTTAAAGTGGCAGGTTCTGGATCTCCCAGGGATTCCTTCAGGCAGCTGGGTGAAGAGGAGATTTCATCTGGGGTCTGGGGTGGTACACCAGGAGAGGCTAGATAGCTCTCCAAAGAAGAAAAACCCTTCTGAGAGTTTGTATATAGTTCCAGGAAGTTGTCCTCAGTTTTACAGTTCCTTGGGCATCCCATGCATCCCTCATCCCCATCCAACTTATCACCCCTAATAAAATCCCCTCAAAAAAACTGTTCACTGTCTCTTGAGTGTAAGGCTGGAAGGAAATGCATGTTGCCTGGCTGTGCAGTACTAAAGAGGGACCCAAAACAGTAGCAACTCCTAAGGGGGAGGTGCTACAGATATAGTGATAAGTGATCACATACCCTCTGTTCTCAGCTGCATAGAGCTGGGGCAGGAGAAACAGCAGCACACTAATCTTCCCAGTGAATCACTGTGCGGAGGGGGGTTCGGGGGGGTCAGGACACATCTGATCATTGGAGGAGGGAAGGTCGGGTTCTCAGCACAGCTGGAGAGTTGGCTGTGCTCTCACTCCTAGTGTGGTCAGGTTTTAATAAGAAAGCAGGGGGAATGGCAGGAACAGCAGAGATTTCACACAAAGGAAACAATACAAGAAGAACAGAATATTTTTTCATATAAGTACATGGTACAGTAGGCGCATATCAGGAATATAAAATGCTGGGTTTATATATCCTTTAAATAGAGGGAGGAAAAAAAAAAAATATATATATATATATATATATATATATACATTTATTTATTTTTTTTATTTATTTTTTTTTTATTTACACTCATATAAAATATACATATCTTTATTTCTTCTCTTCTGTTATTCTGTTGCCTCTGTTATTCTGTAGCCAAGCCTCTTACTAGAGGGCCATACACCCCCATAACAAATCAGCAGTTATTATATAATAAAGGCCGGTGTCATCTCCTTTCAGGGCATCATATAGATACAGTAACTCCTATTGTGACACTTTAATGCATCAGATAGCTTGTGCAGGCAGTAATTATGACATCACGAGGCGGACAGAAGTACAAACAAGGAGCCTGATTTGTTGTAATTTTGTGCACCCTTTGATTTAAGAAGCATTCATTATTCTGAATTCATAAAGAGGTTCAGATAACTAACATAGGCCCGCGTCCTCCAAAAAAATAAAACTAATGATTAGTTTAACCCTTTGCTATTAGGAGTGTCTATGCATCCCCAAGGCGGACAAGCCTTTCGTTCCCATGGCAGGGAAAGGGTTATCATTATGCTGAAGAGGAGGCTGTTTCTATTGTTGACTAGGAAAATAGCCACTTTTTTTGTGAACTCAAATGTCTCTTTCAATAGCAGAGCAAAATGTCAGCGGCAAAATGCAGGGCTGCCTCCCCCGTTACCATGACGACAGGCCTGCAGGCTTTGTATCAAATGGTTTGATAACCATGATGAGGTTGTAGATGTTCATGCCGCAAAATTGGTTTTACTGTTCCTAAGGAAGGCCGATTTCATTTTTAATTTATATCAGAGGAGACTTTTGTTAAAGTGAAAATGGAAGGACAGAAAAAGGGGGCGGGAGGCAGAGAAGTAAGGAGCAGAGATTGTGCATATCGGAATGTAGCTCTGGAATTACTAGGAAACTTGAAGGTAAAGAAGCGGAAGATTAAAATGGAATATATTTTTTTTCGGGGGGGGGGGGTTTGTTTTTATTTATTTTATATATTGTGATCTACAATATAAAAAGGATCAGTTTAACGTATATAGGTTTATCAACATTCTCTAACATAACAAAGAAAGAATGATAAATATATATATAGAGAGAGAGAGAGAGAGAGAGAGAATGAGAGAGAGAGAGAGAGAGGCAGAGCACAAGAGAAAGAGAGAACGTTTTTAAAATGTATATAGAATTTATGTATTTATTTATTTATGTTTAATATTGTGATCTACAATAAAAGAATGATCAGTCTAATATAGGTTTATCAATATTGTCTAACATAAATATATATATATATATATATATATATATATATATATATATATATATGGGTATTTTTTTTTTTTGTTGATATATTTAATTTTTTATATATGTGTGTGTGTGTCTATATATATATATACAGTTGCAAGAAAAAGTATGTGAACCCCTTGGGATTACGTGGAGTTTTGCATGAATTGGGCATAAAATGTGCTCTGAACGTCATCTAAGTCACAACAATAGAAGAACACAGTCTGCTGAACATAATACTACACAAACATTAGATGTTGCCATGGTTTAATTGCACATAACATGTAAACATTCACAGTGCAGGGAGGAAAAAGTAAGTGAAGCCCTAGCTTAATGACTTCTCCCAGAGCTAATTGGAGCCAGGAGTGAGCCAACCTTGACTCCAATCAGTGTGATGATATTGGATGTGTTGCTGACAGCTGTCCTGCCCTTAAAAGACACACACCTGTTTTGGGTTTACTGGTTTCGAGAAGCACTGTCTGATGTGAACCATGCCTCGCAGAAAAGAGCTCTCAGAAGACCTACGATCAAGAATTGTTGACTTGCATGAAGCTGGAAAGGGTTACAAAAGTATCTCTAAAAGCCTTGATGTTCATGTGTCCACGGTAAGACAGACTGTCTACAAATGGAGAAAGTTTAGCACTGTTGCTACTCTCCCTAGGCGTGGTCGTCCTGTAAAAATGACTGCAAGAGCACAGCGCAGAATGCTGCATGAGGTAAAGAAGAATCCCAGAGTGTCAGCTAAAGACCTACAGAAATCTCTGGCACATGCTAACATTTTTGTTGACACATCTACAATAAGGAAAACATTAAACAAGAATGGAGTACATGGGAGGACACCACGGAGGAAGCCATTGCTGTCCAAAAAGAAGATTGCAGCACGTTTGAAGTTTGCAAAAGAGCACCTGGATGTTCCACAGCACTACTGGCAAAATATACTGTGGACAGATGAAACCAAGATTGAGTTGTTTGGGAAGAACACACAACACTATGTGTGGAGAAAAAAAGGCCCAGCACACCAACATCAAAACCTCATCCCCACTGTGAAACATGGCGGAGGGAGCATCATGGTTTGGAGCTGCTTTGCTGCCTCAGGGCCTGGACGGATTGTTGTCATTGATGGGAAAATGAATTCCAGAGTTTATCAAGACATTTTGCAGGAAAACGTACGACCATCTGTCCGCCAACTGAAGCTCCGCAGAGGATGGGTGATGCAACAGGACAATGACCCAAAGCATACAAGTCATTCAACAAAACAATGGCTGCAACAGCACAGAATACGCCTTCTGGAGTGGCCCAGTCAGAGTCCTGACCTCAACCCGATTGAAATGCTGTGGCATGACCTTAAGAGAGCGATTCACACCAGACATCCCAAGAATATTGCTACACTGAAACAGTTTTGTGAAGAGGAGTGGTCCAAAATTACTCCAGATCATTGTGCAGGTCTGATCTGCAACTACAGGAAACGTTTGGTTGCGGTTATTGCTGCCAAAGGAGGGTCAACCACTTATTAAGTCCAAAGGTTCACATACTTTTTCCTCCCTGCACTGTGAATGTTTACATGTTATGTGCAATTAAACCATGGCAACATCTAATGTTTGTGTGGTATTATGTTCAGCAGACTGTGTTCTTCTATTGTTGTGACTTAGATGACATTCAGAGCACATTTTATGCCCAATTCATGCAAAACTCCATGTAATCCCAAGGGGTTCACATACTTTTTCTTGCAACTGTATATAGTTATACAGCAGAAAGCTAAGGATGAATACAATCAGGATCTGAAAATATAAATTGCCATTGTAACTGGCTTTAGCAACATGCTTAGTCCATTAGGAAACAAAGCGAAACAGTAGCAACTTGACTCATAAAATAACAAACCACAATTAGGTATGTCCTCCTGGCGCCTGGCCTTCAACACCTCCTGACGCCGGGCCTTCAACACCTCCTGACGCCGGGCCTTCAACACCTCCTGACGCCGGGCCTTCAACACCTCCTGACCCCGGGCCTTCAACACCTCCTGACGCCGGGCCTTCAGCACCTCCTGGCGCCGGACCTTCAACACCTCCCGACGCCAGGCCTACAGCACCTCCAGGCCGTCAGCATCCCCAGACGCCGTGTCCTACAACACCCCAGACACCGCGCCCTTCAGCTCGTCCAGTCGCCGAGCCACTTTACCCACGGACGCCGTGCCGCAGCACCCACGGACGCCGGCCTACAGCACCCACAGACTGCAACTAGCCAGCTGCTGACCCAGCTGCCCACCACTCTCACTCTCCTCCTACAGATGGACACAGATGAATTCCGCTATGACGTGACAGACTCTCCGCATCATCACACCCTGACGTGAAACCTTTCACCTTCCCCGATCTGACCAGCATTCCGCTCACCCTAACATGTCACCTGCACTCCTCCTAATCATACTCCTCTCCTCCATTCCCAAAATCGCCTCCCTCTACCCCCCTACTCCCCCAAAACAGCTCTACATTGCTCCCTCACTTCTTCCTTCTCCCCACTACGGCTCTCACCACCTCCTCCTGATACTCCACTCTCCCGCCGACCCACACGCCACCACTAATAGATCCACACGCTCCTGCACATCTCGTTCCCATGCCACCTTCCTCACCATTCTCCTTCTCCTAACCGGCGGGAACATCTCCCCGAACCCTGGCCCTCCACCTCCCCACTCCCCCTCTAGGCACCCTCCTGCTCCCGCCAGCCGCCGCAACCCCCTCAAACTTATACCCGTCCCCCTCCTCCCCGCATTCCACTCCTCTCTCGGTTGCACTCCTGAATGCCCGTTCGGTTTGCAACAAGCTCACCGCCATCCATGACCTCTTTGTCTCCCACTCCCTCAACCTCCTAGCGATCACCGGAACCTGGATCCAAGCCCCTGACTCCACCTCCCCTGCAGCACTCACCTATGGAGACCTCGTCTGGACCCACTCACCCAGACCGAGTGGTCGCAGAGGTGCTGGGGTCGGCATGCTCCTGTCACCACTGAGCACCTTCCAGGTCCTCCCTAACCCCCCCTCCCAATCCTTCTCCTCCTTGGAGGCCCACTGCATCCGGCTTTTCTTTCCCACCCCTCTGAGGACTGAAGTAATCTATCGGCCTCCTGGACCCGTATCCCTCTTCTTGGACGACTTTGCCACCTGGCTTCCCTTTTTCCTCCCCTCTGAGCTACCGACCATCATCCTCGGGGATTTCAACATCCCCATCAACGTCAACAACCAGGCTACTTCCCAACTCCTCCTCCTAACCTCCTCTTTTGCGCTCACACAGTGCACACAGTCCTCCACCCACACCGATTAGAACACCCTGGACCTTGTTTTCTCCCACCTCTGTACCCTCCACAACTTCACTAACACCCCCTTCCCTCTCTCTGACCACCACCTCCTCACGTTCTCCATCTCCCCCTCCTCTAACTCCCCCCCCAAAGCGTCAAACCATCACCAGCCATAACCTCCGCAACCTGAACCCGGCCCCTCTCCACTCGGCAGCTGACCGTCTGTACGAAAGTATCCTTCCACTGTCATGCCCTGACCTGGCCACTACTGCGAACAACGACTCACTGTCAGCTGCCCTAGACTCCCTGGCACCCCTAACCACACGTAACATCAGACCCCGACCGATTCGGCCCTGGCAGAATGACCATACAAAATGTCTCAAACGACGCAGTCGCGCGCTGGAGCGATTATGGCACAGGACCGGATCTCCTCGGGCGTTCTCCCTCTACAAATCCGCCTTCCTCACCTACACCTCCTCCCTCCACGCCGCCAAGCAAGCCTACTTCGTAACCCTCATCAACACCCTCTCCTCCAATCCTTACCGGCTCTTCTCCACTTTCAGCTCCCTGCTCTCTCTCCCCCCACCTCCACTCAGTGCCTCACTCACCGCCCACGAGATTGCCAATCATTTCCAAAACAAGATTGACGCAATCCGTGAGGACATTGTCAATTCACAATCTACCTCTCCACCTAGCCTCCCTCCATCACCCCCTCGGCTCTCCCCTCCTCTGACCTAGCGGCCGCACTGCCCCCCACCACACCAAACGTCCCACGCACTATGGCCTCCCCAGAACTCCGCTCCTTCAGCCCTGCTGCCATTGAGGAGGTCACTAAGGTCTTCACTGAAGCCCGCCTCACCACTTGCCCCCTGGACCCTATCCCCTCACAACTCCTCCGGTCACCCCCCTCCTCCATCATTCGCTCCCTCATCTACATCTTCAATCTCTCCCTCTCTACTGGCGCATTCGCCTCCCCCCTAAAGCACGCACCCATCGCCCCCATACTCAAAAAACCCTTCCTGGACCCCACTGACCTGAACAACCTTGGACCCATCTCCCTGCTGCCATTTGCTTCCGAGCTCCTTGAGCGCTTGGATTACAATCGCCTGGGCGCCCATCTCACTGACGGCAACCTCCTTGATCTACTACAGTCTGGCTTCTGTCCCCTACACTCCACCAAAACCGCCCTACTTAAAATCACTAACGACCTGCTAACCGCCAAAGCTAATGGCCACCACTCTGTCCTCCTACTCCTCGACCTCTCCGCAGCCTTCGACGCAGTCAACCACCCCCTCCTCCTTACTAAACTACACTCCCTTGGCATCAGGGACTCTGCTCTCTCCTGGTTCTCCTCTTACCTATCCCAACGCTCCTTCAGCATTACCTATAACGCTGCCACCTCCCCCTCTCTCCCCCTCTCTGTTGGAGTCCCCCAAGGCTCTGTCCTCGAACCCCTTCTCTTCTCCATCTACACCTCCTCCCTTGGCAAACTGATACACTCCCACGGCTTGAACTATCATCTCTATGCCAATGACACACAAATTTACCTCTCCACCCCTCACCTCACCCCCTCACTGTCCGCCCGCATTGCCCACCTCCTAAACGACATATCAGACTGGATGTTGCTCCATTTCCTCAAGTTAAACCTTTCCAAAACCGAGCTCCTAGTTTTCCCCCCAACCCACGCCCCCATCCTCTCCATCACGACTAGCAACTCCACCATCAATCCCACCCCACACGCCAAAGTCCTGGGTGTCACCCTGGACTCAAACCTTTCCTTCCAACCTCATGTCCAATCACTATCAAATTCATGCAGGCTCCACCTCCGCAACATCTCCAAGATATGTATGGTCCTCACCCCAGACACCACTAAACAACTCGTACACTCCCTTATTATCTCACGCCTGGACTACTGCAACTCCCTTCTCACTGGCCTACCCAAACACATGCTATCCCCGCTCCAGACTATCCTGAACTCAGCGGCGAGACTCATCCACCTCACCAACTGCTCCACTTCTGCCACCCCCCTCTGCCAATCCCTTCACTGGCACCCGATTGCCCAACGCATCAAATTCAAATTACTAATTCTGACATACAAAGCTATTCATAACGCTGCCCCAAACTACCTCACTGACCTGATACCCAAATACCACCCTACCCGTGCCCTTCGCTCCTCACAAGACCTCCTACTCTCTAGCTCCCTGGTCTCCTCCTCCCACGCCCGACTGCAGGACTTCTCCAGGACTTCCCCCATCCTCTGGAACTCCCTACCCCAATCCATCAGACTGTCATCTACCCTCCTCACCTTTAGGCGCACCCTGAAAACCCATCTCTTCAGAAAAAGCCTACCCCTCCCTCACCTAACAGCCGTTCTCCTCCACTCCTCCTACCACTCCATCCCCCACAGCCACTTCCTCTTGTACCTCTACCCTCTACCTCCTAGATTGTAAGCTCGAAAGAGCAGGGCTCTCGAACCCCTCGTGTATTGTATTGTTACTGTATTGTCTCATGTACTGTCCCCCCACTCTAATGTACAGCGCTGAGCAAACCCTCTGGAGCTATATAAACACTGTATAATAATAATAATAATGCCAGTTCACTTCCTGAGTTTTATTTGCATTTTGGAATGCAGAAAAATGCATGTGTCATTAAAAAATGCATTGAATCCAATGAGCCTGTTCACATCTGGGCTCCGTGTTGCGGTGTGTTTAAAAAAAAGAGGCATTTACATTTTTTGTGTATTTTCATGTGACGTGATGCCCATAAAAATAATGGAAACACGTATAAAATACACTACAACACATTTTAAAATAAGCACCAAAAGAACAGACAAGAGCAGGCATGGATAGGCATGAAGCCATCCTACTGTAATTCATGATGGTATGTTCAAAGAAAAGGAAAAAGAAACACAAAGAGGGAAACATGAAAGCAGCCATCATTATAGGAATAAGTGTAAGTCAAAGCATCATGACAGGTGTACTTGGACCCACCGAGGGCATGTGATATTTCTCACATACATACAGTACATGTACAAATCTGCATTTTTTGCTAGAAAATTTACTTAGAACCCCCCCCCCCAAACACTATATATTATTTTAAGCAGAGATCCTGATAATAAAATGAAGAATAAAAATTTTATTTTGCCACAAAATATTTGCGCAGGAGTTTTTTAAACACAATTTTGGGGAAAAATACACTAATGAATTTGAGTGAACACAAACACAATATAATATCCAATTTTTGGTAAAATGTAAAATAAAAGATTACTATTAGATCCCCATATCTCTCCATTCGGGACCGCTACATGGGGCTTGTAATCCAGAGAAGGTATGTATCAAAAAGAAAGAAGAAGGATAGCTATCAAAAAAGCCTTTCACCTTAGCCTCAACTGCCAAAGTAACAGGTTCACTTTAATGTAAATACCTTGTATCTATGTTCAATTCAATAAAGAAGAATTCCAAGTATGGATATTTTATGAAGAACCAGCAAACACAAATGCTCCTGCACTTGGGGATAGACTCGATGCAGGCTACAACCATAATGTCCTGGAACATGCACAACTTGCTGCCCTCAATAGACCAGGGGAATCCAAATATACTGAATGAGGAAAGAACAAACAGAGGGCGCCCTCTGTTTGTTCTTTCCTCATTATGGATATTTTATACATAAGTAGCGCTTACCCTGAAGGAGTTACTGTTTCTCTGGTTCCCTGTTTCCTATGTCCAGGACTCTGTAATTAGCACCACTTACACTGACACACCTGGGCTGAGGGGAAATATTTATTACAAATAGATATATAGTACTCCAGCAGTTTAAAATAAAGAAATAACAGAGACTGTTCAGTAGACAAGTGAAAAAATAGTAATAAAGTATACAATTGGTGATTACTAGTTGTACCAAGAACAGTCCCAAAACCCTACACTAGGAGTAGCCCTGTGTAAAGAGCATGGTACCACAATAGCAGTTCAGAAGTCCATATTAACCTTTTTTTTCCACTGGCCAGAACTTTGGGGCTCAAACTGATGTTGGAGCATGCAAAAAAATTCTTCTATACACTGACAAAGTGCGCCCCCACTGTGGCTTACACGGGTAATGCAGTTCCTTTAGTAGGTTGTAGTGGGGTTGGCCTATGCCCCTCTTCCCATTCCCCTTCTGAAACCACAACACTTTCTCCCCGAGAGCTTGACAGCAGAATCATTCAGCATCAGTAGCAATCTCTGGTATTGGGGGGTGTCCTTTTTGGTGCCTTTCTTCATCCCAAATGTAGTGATAAACGTTCCACCAGCAACCAAAGACAAACGCACTCTCTTAATGTCCTCTTTCCTCAGCTCCAGCCTGAGAACAACAACCTCCTCCTTTTCCTCTTCCTCTTTGTTCACTTCTCTCATGCCTCTGGGATCTGTATATAACATGGGGCATTATTACTGAAGATGCAAAACTCTACCTGCCCACAAGATGGCAGTATTCAACAATTCACCCTGCCATAGCTCTAATACAAGTGCTGAAGGCATTCTGGGAGATGTTGTCTCCGAGGAGGACTTTTCCTACAGTAGAGCTGAGGTCACAACTACAAGGCCCACAAGCACCAGCAAGGGGAGGAATGGTATAAAATAAAAACCCAGGAAGGAGATAGGGCAGTTAGGGAGAGATGGGCCAGCCTGGAAGGTGCGTGTGGACTGTGCCAAGCCATGCTGTTTGAACCAGGACAGGATGGGCTGCATTCTATAGGACTGTTATCAAGCTGAGGAGCAAACTGCCAAGTGCTGAGCCAAGGAGGCTTCATCAAAGAGAGATCCTTCAGCATCTGGAGCTAACATTTGAGGTGCATGCATCGTGACTGCCACAGCTGCATTGCCACTTAAAGGGGCCCCCCACTACAAAGAAAGCGCATATTCTTCCAGGACTTCCACAGAAGGATTAATCGGGGGGGTCACAGACCCAAACACTGTTGATATACTTTACAGCTAGTTCTTGTTTGCCACACAGACCTTCCCGGGCCATGACCTTTCACTGACACTGTTCCCCGATAGGAGTCAAATGTTTTGCCACCATCTATTACCTGAAGTTGCCACCATCAACACCAAAGTTACAACTAAACCCAGATGATTAGGATTATCCTTTCCCCCCCTTCTGTATTGGACACTCCTTCCTTCAACCACATTTACCTTTGCTTAGCTAACTTAAAGGGGCATACCTTCTGCTTGAGTCCAACCCTTTTGTTGAACTTCCCCCTGAACTCCACACTTTAAAGCAACATCACACTGCTTTGCGCACCAACAGGGAAAGGGCCCCAACTGAGCCGACAGAAGCTTACATTGAGGGACTATTCAGACCTAGTGGTCTGCTTAGTAGCAGCACTGGTTTACAGGAAATCTAACAAACTTTCAGGCCTAAGCCTAGACTCTCCTAACTGAGAGCCCATAAGTGAGTTAGCCTGCTGTTCTTATTTTTAGCCATTTTAATTCGCTTGGAGTGTAATCTCCTGGTCAGAGAGCTATTTTTTATGCTCTTGGTACTGCAATACATGTTTAGTCTCACCTTAAAGGTAATTGGGTTAATTGCACTGTATTTGTATTGTTCTGCTTTGTAGTGTGTTAACTTTGAGTCATTAAACTGCTGTATTGTCTGTCCACTCTGGTCTGCCAATACAATCTCTTTATTTTATAACGGTCAGTCTGTGCCCTTCTTGTGTGACTGCTGGGAGACCCCATCCAAAGTATTCTGGTGGTGTTAGCAGGAGTGATGTTCCGCCTAGGGCCAGGGAAAGAGCAGAGGAACCAATACTACCAGCGGCTCTTGTGGGGGTAGAGCTACATGTATATTAAAAATTTACTTGTGAGCCAATAAGGTGTATAATAAACAGCTTCTATCAATAAGATCGCAGGCTATCTTGCTCACCCTCATAAATGTGCATTATCAGTGCATACAAATGAAGAAAATATAGATGCTGCGCTCTATCAAGACCTATTACCTGTATATAGTATAAAAACTGTATTTGCATTAAATCTCTAATAGCTGCATGATCTCTTATGTGTAACCATACATGATTGTAATGCCAAACAATACCCAAACATGTGCTGATAATAATGAATAAATGAATTAGAAAAATATATATCAAAATTGGTGATATAACAGAAAAAAATAAATAAATAATAAAATTCTGTGCAAAATTATTCAAATGTGTGTCCTTCGATGATTAAATAAATAATCCAATTAATAAATTGAAAAATATGGAAAATGAATAAAAGGTAAAAATTCAATAAATATTGAGCTACATGTAGTTTCTTTTTGCTTAGTCCATAAATGAGCTTATTCTGTTTGAAACTAACTTTCCCACCTTCTTCCATTCTTCTCAGCATCCATAGCTGTTCAAGCAGTCCACATTCACCCTCTTCTGTGTAGTGGATGGACCTAGCAGGCTACACAAGTTCGGAAATTAGTCTCCAATCACAGCTGTGCCTGTACCTTTGCGAACACAAGCATGGACCATAGCAGACAAAGTGAAACTGCTGCTGGTCCTCTTCACTAGCACTGCAGACCGGGACACAGTTACATTAGTCTACCTTAGATCAATGTAACTATGCAACCGATGCCCCTGGAAGCTGGAAATTACTGTAGTAAAAGCTGTTACTCCAGAGATCTCCACTTGCTTCCAGGTTCTGAGCAAACTTCTGAACACGGAAGGTTGCCTGCTCGGCATGGGCACCATTCAAAGAATGCTTTGCATTTTCTCGCAGATTTATTTTTCACTACAGTACCGTTTTGGCGATCTCTAATATGTGTGGGTACCTGTGGTGGGAGCTGTTTTTATTGGGAATATTTTTAGAGGTTTTACAGTTCTATCATAATGTGTTTGTTTTGGGAAATTGTTTCTCTTGAATCCATTTTAGGCAACTATTTTTATTTAGATACAATATTGGATGTGTATTTGGTCTGTTGCATGTCAAAACAGTTCTGAAAATAAATTTTTTATGGTTAGGATAGCACAGACAGCATTAAAAAGCTAATAGAGGTGCTAACCTTCCTCTCCCTTACTCTACCATAAAGGATTTTTTTTCTATTTGTGTTGCTGTTGCAGATTTTCTCTTGTTTCCAGTCGATCAAAACTGTTGTCACTAGGACCAAAAATGAGAGAACATCCCTCTGACGCTGACCCCAGATAGCAGTAAAAAACCCCAACATAGGTTCTAATACTTGTCCACTCTATTCAAAGCTAAACAAAATAAGTTTTGGCTCTACATACATTTTATTATTTGCTGATATTGCTTACTTTATACTTCTGCTTTTTGCAGCACACCAAATATATGCTTATCTAATAATACAGGGCAAAGTACAATGACGATATGCAAAGTGACGAGCCCTCAGAACAATAAGAGATGATTGCTGAAGGATTGCCATGGCTTACTGCACATGAAAATATATGTATTACAGTAGACTGGAAAAAAAAGCCTATTAAAAAAAGTCACACACATTGGCTTCATACTTCTTTGGAGGACTTCAGCAGTTTTAGGGTTCCACTCCAGGACTCCCAGTTGTAGCTCCTTTACCATATATTCTGGCTCCTCCCACCTGTATTTTCTGTAATGTAACAAAACCCAACACTGAGAGCATAGCCCTCTTATATATACGCTACTGACTTTGGTTCTCACAGAGATCTCAATGCAACTGTTGCTGATAAATATTAAAACCTTTCTGCACAGTTGGGCCTGTCAGTTTCTACCCAGCACTGAAATATTAGCTTTGGATGGATTGACCTTCAATAAAAAGTTGTGGGATTGGTTAACACTGAAAAACTGCTATATATAATCTTTATAATCTTGTTATTTAACATTATCATTATCAAATTTTACTTTTCTTTTCATACTGCAGCTGGCTATGAATCTCTAGAACTTCCCAAATTTTGAAATCATTTTCCTTGGTACCATGGCAGTGGCATACATTTTGATGATAGGATGTTCTTTAATTGACTTGTTGTGGAAGGCCATCTTTGTACCATTGTTACTGTACCAGTATTCACAAAGCCAGGTCCATAAAGACATGGTCTGATGAGTTTGGTGTGATGGAACTTGAGTGTCCTGCACAGAGCCTTGACCTCAACCTTACTGAACACCTTTGGGAAGCACTGGAACATTGATTGGGAGCCATGCATTCTCATCCAACATTAGTACCTAAACATTTCAAATGCCTTTTTAGCTGAATAAGCCCATATTCCCACAGACACACTGAAATGTTGTGGATAGCCTTCCTAGAAGGAAGTAGAGGCTGTTATAGCTGCATGGGAACAATTCCATAATGATAACCTTGGCTGTGGAATGGGATGTTTTAAAGCTTGTATAAGAGTGAAGGTCAGATATTAACAAACCTTTGGCTATTTAGTGTAGAGATATAGGGAGGGCAACAGGGAGGGCAACACTGACTGACTTGATTGATGCCATCAGGCTACAAACCAAGCCAAATGCCTTCTGAAAGCTCAGTCACTTTGCCATTTAGAAATGTTCTAAAACTCAAATGAAACTAAATTGAACACCGTTGCCATGTTTCCTGTCTAGCATGATAAGTTCTGTTCATACACATTTAACATCAATTATTTCGTATTTCAGGTTATTTCAAATAATAAGCTAGGGAGGTAGAAACTGGAGAAAAGTAATTTTTCCTAAGAGAAATGGGTCATGGCACACATAAATTCCAGGACCTCATTCATTACTTTCAGTGGCATGCCTTTTCAGACCTTACTGAACAATGGCTTGGCTGATTGTGACACTTATAGAAGCTGTAACCAAAAGCAAAGCAAAATTCTAAGGCACTTAATCCTACTAGGCAGCAAAGCAAAGAGGACCTATCTCACCTAATTTAACACATTTGCAATTCCACACTTGAAGCGTAAACCACCAAAATGTGCTTTTGTATTAAGCAATTTTACTTGGATCTATAAGAGCACCAAAAGTGGGATATATTCCGGCAATTAAGCCCAACTGAAATGTCAGTTTAAAACAGCTAAATAAATTCCAGGTAGACCAAAGCAAAAGGTATGGTAAGGAGTTGTGAAGCATGTTCCTTCCTTGTCAGCAGCAGGACCCTTGCTTTCTATGTAGAAGCCATGATTATTCTGCAGAGGTCAAACATCCCTTGCTTAGCAAGACCTTTAGTTCTCCAATCAGTAGGGAGCATGAGTTTTGCCTTGAATGTACCTGAAATGCCTAACATTTAGTTAGCAGAGTCAAACTGAAAGCTTATTGGGCTTTAAAGTGGAAGTAAAGTCGATTTGTTTTGTGTTTTACCTACAGGTAAGCCTTTAATAAGGCTTACCAGTAGGTAATGTAAATATCTCTTAAACGTGCACCGTTTAGGAGATATTTACTTTCGCAGCACCGGTGATTTCAGCAGCGTATGAGTATTGTGCTCTCAATGGAGGGCATGCCGTCCATTGAGAGCTGTGCCACAACCAAAACTCCCATGCACATGACATCATCGCGGCTTGGCCAGTCAAGTGGCCACAGCCCACAAACCTGGAAGGAAGACCATGTGAAGATGGAAGCCTCAGGGAACCGTGACAAAGCTCCATTAGGGGGCTTTGTTTTCAGGTACGTCTTTCATAATGTGCTAGTATGCAATGCATGCTAGCACATTATGCTCTTAACTTGCAGGGAGAAGATTTTTTTAGATTGAATTTTTTGTGATTTACTACCGCATTAAAGAAGGCCTACCTGGAGGTTGATCCTCTCCTCCTTTCAGCTACACACATGAAAATTCCAAACTTGTGTAGAGTAGCTCTGGCTTTCTCATGTACATGCAACAAATACAGAAACTGGCAACCAATCCATCAATTTATAAATCTAGAGGTACACACGCAATTTTCATCTCCTGAGATTTACCCACTTGCAGACACATTATAGGGCTAGAACTATGCAAGATTTCATTTGGCCTGATCCTACTACTAAAATTGTTAGCGATCAATCGTTAGGTGTTGCAAATGATCGCTAAGCAAAAAGAATAAATGGCTCCCTATGGAGTAAGCTACACAGGTAACACACAGTACCATCTTGTATTAGTCAGTTTCACAGGAATACAGTTTTGTGTGAGATTGTTTGCTACATGCTACTTGAGCAGCTTACTCCATAGGGAGCCATTGTTCCATTTGGTGATCACTTGCTATACATAGCAATACTAGTATCAGGATTAAAGTGGCATTAAACCCAAAAGCAAACATTTATTAAATTGCAGCTTACTAGTTCGTAGACGTGGTGGCTGCATTGGTTTCCTTTTTTAGGCTTTCTTTTATTTTCACCTGCTGATCCTGCCAGTAAGTCTGTTGGTTTTAAAAAGAACAAGCTAGCTTGCAAATTATCGGTTTACACAGATGAGACAAACCATTTACCGCTGCCAGGGGTGCTTACAATGATCATCTTTTATTTGTATGCAAAAAAAAAAAAATGTTTCTGTAACTGCTTATAAAATGTTAGCTGGAGTTTGGCTTTAGTTTGTTAGTGTATTTAAATCTGCTAATACATCTAACACCCTCCTCCCCCCAGACTAACTATGCTGCTGTTCAAAGGTGTCCCTGTTGCTTCTTCGTCCACAGTGTAGGTACTGTAATACACAGGGTATGTTACTGGCAAGAACACCAGGTGAAAACAGAGGGAAAAAGTCTCTAAAAAGAACTAACGCCACCACCACACAGTAAGGACTGGTAAGCTGCAAAATATAAAATTTTTGGTTTTGGGTCTAATACAATTTAACCAGCCCAAAAAATCTCCTATGTAGCGCTAGCTTATATAGACGACTGCCAGCAAGTGGTTACATATCTTAGTAGCAAAGAGATTAAAATTGCCTGAGTAGCTTAGCCTCTAAGAAGCATGAATGGTGCACCAGAGTGGAAAGGGTTAATCACTATGTATGCCCCCAACTAGACGTTTACCATATTTTAAATTGACTGGGTGCCATTTTTTTCTCTATGTTGCTTTTGGTGCATACATATGAAAAGATCTAATATTATTCTAGTCCATTAAAGCGATACACAGATCTGCCCAGGTTAAATTTGCCATGGGTTCAACATATCTTATTGAAAATTTGTAAAATCCAAACCTGGGTCCACCCCAATAAAATCTTAGGGGTTACATTTTGTTGTTAAATTCTATTTTTTCTTTTAGAGTGAATAGGCAAGCTACTGTCACAAAGGGCATGGGAACCTGTGCAATGTTAGTGGTGACATGTACCAATGCAAAAAAAAATAGTATACAGTGGGGGAAGAGAGAGTTTTTTTATCATCTTCGAGGGCAACATTGAAAATACACAAATCCTAAATTACATACTGTTAGCAACATCTCCATCAGCACAGGGAAAAGCTATGTTATTGCCTAAATGGGTTTATATAAGTTGAAAACCTAAAATATGATTGGTGTTTGTAATTTTTTTCTTACATCTTAGATTCTGAATTGCTGTCTAATTATGAAAAACATTTATACATTAAGAGAGATTTAAGACGATGAGATAAAAATTAATGGTAATGAAGTATATAGGAGTTTTGTGGATTGAATGTGTTTGGAGATGGGTTATAAAAAGATGGAGTTAGGAAAAGATCAGGATAATGGAAATTATCAATAAGTATGTTTTTTTCAAATATCAGTGCAAAATGTAATATCTTGTGAGATATATGATATTAGAGGTATAATTGTATTATAGATACTGTACTAATGTATTTCTTCATTAATGTTTGTTTTTGAAAAGAACATTTTAGAAAATATTTTGAAAAAATTATAAAATGTTTGTTAAAAAAAAATAAATCATATACTTGGGGGATGCTTTGAGGCTGTATGCAATTTTCACCGATAGTCACAGTGTCGGCATATACTGGCGGTGAATATTTGACCATGGAATTCAAATTTTTCTTGCAAAATTGGCCTCGCTTACATAAAGCAGCAGCGCCCCAATATAATTAAATTCAGCGGTGCTTTTTTATCAAATGATAATAGGACTGCCTTGACCGGAAGATAAAAATTGACCAGGAGTTTGTTGAGGCCGCCCCTGTTATTGCCGATACAAAATCGTCTTACAGCTGACCAATTTAAAGCTCTCTTTAAGACCAGGACTCATTAGGACCTTTTTAATTAGGGGGAATTAACAAAAATGTTCTAGAGAAAAAGAATACAGGCAGGTGTTTTACTGCAAGAATTAAAAGACTGCAGGTAACATAAGGGTGTATAACTGGCCACCAGCAGGACAATTTTTAAGAGCAAGGCTAGACCCAAATTTACTAGAGACAAAGGGCACAGGCTGGGTCTTTATTACAAGAGCTAAGATACAATATTGTAAAAAAATATCTTTTATTACATTTTTTCAATACAAAAAGAATATCTAATGCACACAAGAATAAAAAGAACTTTACTTGTACATAAATTCCAATTGCATCATCTTATCCCCAACCCCACCCTTCCTCCCACCCTTCTCTCCTCCAATTACCCCAGTCCATATCCAAATTCCTAGTTTCTATCCTCTCTCATGATTACCTATCTATATCTGTATCCCTTCCCTTCTATCTCCTTCTCTCTGTCGGGTACTCCATTAGAACTCCCTCTAATACTCTTCCACCTATATTCCAGCCAGTTCCAAATATCTTTTAGATGTTTTGAAAATTAACCATCTACTCCATGTTTTCCTAAATTTTTCTATTCTATCTTCCTCAGTATGACACAACTCCATCTTGTAAATATTTTCCACTCTGTTAACCCTGTTATTTATTCTAGGTGGATCTGGGACTAGCCAGAATTTGGGAATCAAGCTCTTAGCCGCACTGATTAGATGACATAATACCCTGTTCTTATCTAGTTTTACTAAAGGTTAAAATTTATAAAATAAACATGTCCATGGGTCTCTATGTACAGTAATCCCACATATTTCCTGAATATATTGTAATATTCCCTTCCAGTAATCCTGTATTTTCAGGCAATCCCACCATATGTGTACCATTGTTCCCTTTTCCCCACATCCTCTCCAACATAAAGGTGAAACATCTACTTGTTGTTTAAGTGCCTTACTCTATGTAATATACTAGCCAAACATTTATAATTCATTTCAACTGTGCTCATATTCTTCACCTCATATGTTAATTTGAATATTTTATTCTTTTGTTGCTTGTTCAATTTTGTTCCAAGCTCCTGTTCCTATTTTTTCAAGAACTGGGGAGGACCAGTACCCTCCATATCCATAAGAATCTCATAAATCCTGGAGGTGCCCTGTTTAGGAACTGTAGTTACGTTCAGCAGTTTTTCAAATGGATACAGATCCTCCGATGTCCTCAGTGGTTGTGGGAGCATTGAGACAAAATGACCTAGTTGGCCATACCGCCACTCATCTAATGTGAAAAATAAATCTTTTTTTTTTTCTTTAAGTCTGAAAAAGTGTGCAATTTCCCCTTATTCAGTATATCCGTCAAACATGCGTTCTTATCTTTAATCCATTTCCCAGAAATATCATCCTTCCCTGGGGGGAAATACTCCATCCCCGCCAAGGGAATCATAACTGAATTATATTTCCATCCCTTTTGCTTATACATTCTATACCAAACACTTAAAACTTTCTTTGTCAGTGGACTAATATTCACATCTAATGTGCAAAATGTATGTGGTACCCAAACCATCTTCCCTAACTGTGCCTTACTCAAAATCCTACATTCTCCCAATCTTTCCCTTGTGAATTAAATATCCCCTCCCTTGTGAATTAAATATCCCTTCAGGATAAAATTCCCTTCATGATAAAACTCACATTTTTTGAAAACCCGATTGCTACCCCTTTAGCCCTTTTAACTGGAGAGTCTGCGTAGTACCACGTTGCATAGTACTTTGTGTATATCTTAACATTTGTATCATGGGTTATATGTGTCTCTTGAAGAAACACTATGCCTATGGAGTGTTGGTGAATTTCCCTAAGTATGTTATGTCTTTTTGTTGCGGAGTTTAACCCTTTCACATTATAAGTCATAAACGTAATCAAGCTCATTTCAACTATTATTTCCCTACCCTAATAGGATTCCCAACACAAAAAGACAGATAGACTGGAACTGTGGTCTACGTGGGGACGTCTTGCACATTTGGTGGTCGTGCCCGTGATTGATAGGCTTCTGGTCTAGGGTTTTTGGTTTGCTACAAATGCTATTTCATATTACGGTCCGTAGGGATGCACGGGTGTCCCTCCTGCATTGCCCAATTTTGGGTCTGTCTAGGTCTCAACAGAAATTGGCATCCTACCTATTTATTTTGGCCAAACGTGCTATAGCTCAAGCTTGGAGAACCCCTTCGATTGTCTTCCAGGGGGTGAAGACCCGGATGAATGCTATGTTGATCAATGAACAGATGTCTAGTGTTCTTCATGATTCTCATCCGAGATTCCTTAAGGTTTGGGAACCTTGGATATTCCTTGTCATCCCTGCCTCCTACTAGTTATGGCCTCTTATAGTCGCTGCCTGTGCTAGCCCTGGATCCTTGATTCTTCTAGTTTTCCTTTCCTCCATGTTTTCTTTCTGATTCTTTTTTTTTTTTTTTTCTCTATGTTTTTTTTTTGTTTTATTTTCATTTTCCTTTCTTCTAACCTTTTTTCTTTCCTCTTCTTTTTCCGGTAATATGTTAGATTACTGCTGCTATTATTTGGTTCCGCTTTTTGCCGTCCCTCCTTGATGTCATTGGACATTTCGTTATTTGGCTAATACAAGTAGGCAGGATGTATCTGTTTATGTGTTATTGTTCTGCTCTGCCCCTGCATGGGCGTATCTTGAGCTTGCTGTATTCTTAAAACAAAACTTTCTTAATAAAAATATTAAGAATACTTTTGGCAATATAATGTATTATACATACAAATAACACAGTAGATTGTTCATCTGGGGAGTATCAGGTTTTCTTTGGGAATTTTCTGTTAGAGCAAATTGGACAAGGCATTATAGGTTATTTTGCCTTCCTTTGCATCATTTGTGGGTTTAAGGTTCTGAATGTTCATGATTTTTTTTTCTATCTTTTGGTTGAAGTCAATGGACATTATTATTATTATTATTATTATTGTTATTCATGGAGACAGTACAGTTACCATACAGTTTGATATAGGAGCATTAGGAGAGTCCTGCTCATGAGAGCTTACAATATAAGGGAAAGGGAAGGTGATACAAAAGGTAATTACATAGTTACATAGTTACAAAGTTAGTCTGGCTGAAAAAAGACAAAAGTCCATCCAGTTCAACCATAGAAAAAAAAAAAGTTATAATCCTATACCCACAGTTGATCCAGAGGAAGGCAAAAAAACCCAGCAAAGCATGATCCAATTTGCACCTTCTGGGAAAAAAAATCCTTCCTGATCCCCCGAGAGGCAATCGGATATTCCCTGGATCAACTTTACCTATAAATGTTAGTATCCAGTTATATTCTGTGTATCCAAGAAAGAATCCAGGACTTTTTTGAAGCAATTCACTGAGCTGGCTAGAACCAACTCCTGAGGGAGTCTATTCCACATTTTCATAGCTCTCACTGTGAAGAAACCTTTCTGTGTTTGGAGATTACATTTCTTTTCCTCCATTAGTAAAGAGTGCCCCCTTGTCCTCTGTGATGACCTCAGGGTGAATAGCTCTACACCGAGCTCACTATGTGAAGCACTGATGTATTTATACATGTTGATCATATCCCCCCTTAATCTCCTCTTCTCAAGAGAGAATAAATTCAGTTCCTCTAATCTTTCCTCATAGCTGATCTCTTCCATGCCTCTTATCAGTTTGGTTGCCCTTCTCTGTACTTTCTCCAGTTCCCCAGTGTTCTTTTTGTGAATTGGTGCCCAAAACTGAACTGCATATTCCAGATGAGGTCTTACTAATGGTTTGTACCGGGGGAAATTATATCTCTCTCCCTCTGGAGTCTATACCTCTTTTACTACAAGAGAGGATTTTGCTCGCTTTAGAAGCCGCAGCTTGGCATTGCATGTCATTATTAAGCTTGTGATCTACCAGAACCCCCAGATCCTTCTCCACCATTGATTCCCCCAGTTGTACCCCCCCTAGTATGTATGATGTATGCATATTCTTAGCCCCCAAGTCCATAACCTTACATTTATCAACATTACACATCATTTGCCACATAGTTGCCCAATTAAACAGTGCATTGAGGTCGGCTTGTAAGTTGGAGACATCCTGTAAGGACGTTATTTCACTGCACAGCTTGGTGTCATCTGCAAAGACTGAAATGGGATTTTTAATTTCAGACCCTATATTGTTTATAAATACATTAAAAATTAAGGGTCCCAACACTGGACCTTGGGGTAAACCACTAAGAACCCTAGACCATTCAGAGTATGAATCATTAACCACTACTCTTTGAATATGATCTTTTAGCCAGTTTTCTATCCATTTACATATGGATTTTTCCAAGCAGGTAGACTTTACCTTACATATTAGCCGTGTGTGGGGAACCGTGTCAGACGCTTTTGCAAAATCCAAGTATACCACATCCACCGCCACCCCTCTGTCCAAGTATACCACGTCCACCCCCACCCCTCTGTCCAAGGTTTTGCTCACCCCCTCATAAAAAGAAATCAGATTTGTTTGACAACTTCTGTCTTTCATGAATCCATGCTGTCTGTTCCTTAAAATATTTTTTCCAGAATGAACAGTAATAACTGTAAGGAGATCAGTTGTGACCTCTGGACTTTTTCTAACTGCATGGGACCTTCAGATGTTTTCTAAACGCATTGGAACCTCTGGAATTTTTCAAATCACATTGGGGCTTCCTGAATTTTTCTAAATGCGATGAGACTTCCACAGTTTTTCTAAACACATTGTGACCTCCAGAATTTTTCTGAACACATTGGAACCTCTGGAATTATTCTAAGTGAATTCAGATCTCCTGAATTTTTCTGCATACCCAACAGATGTAGAATCTCCCGATACTGAAGATCATTCGATTTTTGACATCTTCTGTGTGTATTATTATATATTAGTAGGTAGTCTGCCTTATATAGTATAATATAAATGCAACGCTAAGAACAAAAAAGAAATGATAATACTGAATGGTACACGGTGAATGCTAATACAGCACTTTTAAAGTGATGCCGTGATAAATCGTCTCTTCAATGAAATCTTAAAAGAATATATATAAAATCAATAAATAAAGTGACTGTAGTGCATCATAAGGAAAAATGCAAATCAAGTCCAGAAAATTAGGTGATCCGTGCTTAGTGCTGGTGATCCTATATGGTGAGGGCCAGTAATATGAATGCACTCACCAGGAGCGCACAAGATATGCGCATGTGTATAAATATCCAACAGTGGTCATCAAGGTCTGGGCAGGGGCTGCGGGGTCATCAGGCACACTCTAGGCACACAGGGTAACATTACTCCCTCACAGAGCACACTCTGCTCCCAGGAACAGCTTCACGTTAGTATCAGACCACCAGATCAGAAGCATCAGAAGTTGGGGGAAATCTTCACCTTAGGGGCTCGTATATCACGAGCCAGAGACAAATAGGTACTGATAGTAATCTTTATTAAAGCTCCAGCAAAAACCGTAATAAAAAAGCACTCACATGAATATAAAGACAAGTAAAATGGCCACTGGCCTTCCTGGTGGCCGTATGCGGCATGACATTACTCTGGTAGGCTCCTCCCTGACACGTTTCGTGCACCACCACGTTATCAAAGGGATCTGCCTTATATGTATAGAAGGAGGTCTGGTCTGCCAGCAGAGAGATATAGTAGTTGGAATCTAGAGGATACTATGAATACACACTTTACTACTTGGATTTATCTGATTTGATTTAAATTTTGCATATTTTTAGGATTTTGAGTTGTGACTCCAATTGCTAGGTGTTTTGGCACTGTAAAAATGTCTTGTTTTCTTTGTTTGATGTTTATACTCCCACGTGGAAGAAAAATATATTTTAAATATAATTTAAAAATATTCTTCTTAAATATATTGGCATATATTTGAAATACTAAAATTTTGGCCTTATTCAATATATTTAAAAATATATTTTTATATATATATATATATATATATATATACTGTATGTTGAAATGCCTTTTTTATATAATAAAAAACATATGAAAAATATTTTTTAAAATACATTTTCAAATATATGTCTTTAAAAATACATTTAATCTACATTTTTGGAACACATTTACATATATATGTAAAAATATATATTAAAATGACTTTTTTATGTTAAAAAAATCTGAAGAATATAGCTTAAAAATGTATTTTTAAATATATGACTTTAGAAAATATATTTAAATTTACATTTTGTAGAATACATGTTAACATATAGAAGCATAGGCCAATATATTGTAACTATATGTCACATATATAATTTTTTTTCTAAATATATTGGAAATATATTTCTCTTCCATGTGGGCTGTGAGGGAATGCATTGATGGAGGTGTGTCTTTTTGTAACCTATGTAGCATATCATTTAATACTTACATTTTTTTTTATCACTGACAGTGCAGTGAGCCATGGCAACCAATCAGCAGTTGTCATTCATTGTTCTGAGGGTTGTATAGTTATAACAGTTAACTGTTTCTATCCACTTTGCATGTCATCGTTCTAAGAAATGTGCTATTAAACAAGGACCCTAGGAAACAAGTCAAATCATCCAGTGAATATTGCAGCAATTACACAGTATATGAAAGTGGATTAGTCATTTATTTGCAAAGCAGAAGAGTAGGCATGGCAAGTCATAGCCTTGTTTTTTCATTTTTAAATAATGATGGTTTTTGAATCTCTTGAACACTGCAGGACATAAACATTGTAACTGTGCTAAACAGCGATGATCAAATCCGTTCAGATTTATTCCCCTTGCAGTCTAGCAAATCCAACGCACTTCTCAAGTCATATTTCCACTGTGGATCACTGGTATTAAAGTGGACCTTTCCCCCCGTCACTAAAAGTATATCAGCATGCAGCTCTGCATACTGATTTTAAATCATCTTGCATTTATTAGTTAGCTAAAAAACATTTTTTTTCCTCTACAGCTTTAGTTAGATTGTTTACTCGTAAGGAAGCATGTCAGGGCTGCTGGATTCTGTAGATATCTTCACTGCAGGGTTGTCCTGTCCTCTTCCTCCTGCTGAACTTCCAGCACTCTGGGTGTTAACAGCTTCAGGTCTCTGGGCTCAGCAAGGATGATCCAACGGGAAGACGCTCCTCCTGCCCTCTCCTCCAGTGAGAAAAGTTCTTTCACTGATTACCCTGCTTGTAAAATTATTTGTGAATGGAGGAGAGTCTGATCAGCCACAGGATTCTCTCCCCCATTCATAGGGTGGTCAGCAGAAGGAAGATTTCTATAGAATCCAGCAGATAGCATACAGTGGGGTAGTCTTTGCTACATTATGGGTAATGTACCTAAAGCTGTAGAGAACAAAATGCTTCTTGCTAAACTTCAGTTTTAAAAAGGTTTTGGTTTTACCCAGGGCCTTTTTTCAGAAAATAGGTGCAGGAACTCAACCACAACTCCCCAGCTCCCCAACAACCCCCCAACCCTCCAAACCTCATCAAATATTGGGTGTGCTGAAATTCACTAATAGTGGGAGGGTATTAAAGGGACATTAACTGATAGGAGTGCATTACGTACAGAGTGCAGAGTTGAGGGGGGGTTACACACAGAGTGCAGAGTTCCGGGGTGTGCTATGTGCAGATTTCGGGGGTGTGCTACATACATGGTGCAGAGTTCAGGGGTTCAATGCATACAGAGTGCAGAGTTCAACCGTCTTCTACAACTGTTTCCCTCTGCATCCCCCATACACATCTCACTATCACCCCTCTTCAGCTCTGACCTCTTAATGCACCCCCCTCCTCTGCCCCTGTGTTCTCCCCCTCCTTGAAAGCTGCACCATTTTCCACATGTCTGTTTTGTTGTTGTATTAAGCTGAAGCCCCCAGCCGTCTCTAGCATTTGACTTCCCGCACACTGTAGGTGGCTTTGCCTCTCTCACTTCCAAGGGGACCATCCAGTAGGGGTGTCAGCACCTGCCCTGCACCCCCTGGGCACCTGCATCTCCCTAGTCCCCATCCTGCACTCAGTGGGAGCCATTCAAGGGATCAGGTCTATGGGAGATAAGCTTCTGTGTTTACAAGTGATAGAGGTGAGCAGAGAGCAGAAGGCCAGAGCCAGAAGTGGTGGAACTGAGTTCCACCAAGTTCCAGCTGAAAAAAAGCCCTTTAACTACAATTACTGTTTTTCCACTTCCTGGTTGAGTGTGACACTGGTGATGTAGCCCTGGCCTCATATATGCATCCTGGTAAGGCTACATCACCAGTGATGTGCACTGTCACATGTTCCATAGGGCACACTTAGAGTTTCAGAAAGTCAGGGGGATGGATTCACTCAGTGAAAAGAATAGGGAAGAAAAGGAAAATAAGGTATTCAAAGAATAAAAAGCTTGCAAGTATCTGTTTATAGATTGTCATTACCAAACATTTCTAAAGTTACCTTTAGTCATTTTTATGATGGGGTGACATTCCTCTTTAAGTATGACCAACCAACACTTTTTCTTGGCTTACGATTAGAACATTTGGTGGGTGTTTATTGTTGTCTGTGTCTACAGAGGTGGAGGGAGCTAACCTTGTCTTGGGGCCATTGTCACCCCTAACCTCTTGGCGCCGTCCAAACGCAAATGTGTGGCCTCCCAGCATCTGGGCCTGGACACTGAGCGGCCACACATTTGTGTTCTATTAATAAACACATATCTGCTGAGAGCACACGCCTTGCACGCTCCCAGCATACACATTGGGTACTCACGGAAAGGTCCCGATCTCCTCTTTTGATCGGGACCTTTCCCGATCATGTGACCGCAGTGACAGCGAATCACAGCGGTCACATGACCCTAAAACCCCGCCCCGCCTCCCGGCTTCTGGAACCCTTAAAGGGCCGGGAGGCGCCGGTGCCAAGGGGTTAAAGAGGGGGAGATTCAAAGTTGTTAAGTGTTACTTGTCAGCACATGAGCTGATTGACTCCTTTTGCTGCTCCTCCCTCTCCCAGTCTGAGCTCTGCTGCACCAGCACTGTAAGACACTGGAACTACATCACATTCAAGTATTTACTACTGAAGCATTAATGAGAATTAAACTGTATTAATTTGCATCTTTTTATCTGCCTGGTGTTCAGCGTTACCAACCTGAGGATAGTTAGGTTCAATTAGTTATCCTACTGATTTCATACTGTAAGGTAATGAATGACTGAAGTTAAAACTGAACTCCTTGATATGCAAATATTATCTGACTGCAAGAGGTGTGTGCATTCTTCATTGAATCCTGGTGGGATTTGTGTATTTCTTTTAGAACTGCGCAGCAATCCAGTGTGACATGTTGCCTCTGTACAGGAGCTTCCTTTAAAAAAAGACCAGTCACTGCTGCTATCTCTCCTTGTGTCTGGTGACTGGTCTTATCTCCTCCCCTCCTGTAAGCAGCCTGTAGTGGGTGGAGCTACCGGGCCCCTCCCACAGTTCTGCTAACTGCACAGGCTATGTACAGCTCAGAGACAATGTCACTGCTGCTTTTATAAGGCAATATCTGGATTTCTAAAGATATTTGGTGACACAAAGTGTATATATTTCTTTGTGGCAAATATGAAATATATTTCATTGAAAGATTTGTGCCTAGAGTTGAGCTTTAATCATCGTGGTGAACTTTAATCACAATATTTGAGACTGAGGTGCGGGAAGTTGGGAACGCCCGGCCTGCAAAACTGTATTTTCATTATTAGGCACGCCCAGCAACCAAAAACATTGGGTGGTTTGATCTACTCATGCTTTGCCATGATAAAAAACAAAAATTCCTGGAGGTGCCTCTTCTATAATATGGTTATATTCGACTAAAGTGTACCTTTATAACACCAATATCTATCCCATTTCAATCTACATTCTAAACTCCCAGCTATATGATTCATCATACCATCCTCCCACTCAAAACTGGCCAGGCACCAATGTTTTATGTTAGAGCTCCAACTATTGATAATCCTTATTATTGCACCCAATGTTACCATATATACTATATCGCAGTAAAGAAATGAAATTGCTACAGTGATAGAATGGCACATATTGCAGAATACAAATGTAGCGATTTAATAAGTCCTTTGCAATCACAACACATTCACAGTCACCTCTGCTGAAAAGCTAGCTGTTTGACAAAGATAAGTGGCAAGACTACATAAAAATTCACAGCATCTCATGCCAGGTCTCTGCTACTTTTTGGACATTATTTTTCCCAGGCACTTTCCTTTTATAATATGTTCATTACTCATATTTATTCACCAGAACTCTGCTATGGAATTGTGCAAAACAAAATTAAAAAAATATCTCAACACATAAATATGCATCCACTGTTAAAAAAGCTGTTACCACCATGTATGTATGAGACCCATACACAGTATGTGGTGCAATGCGTTTCGTCAGTGGGGGTGGAGGTGATTGCATCTGTTAATATGTAGGTTTCTTCAGATATAGCTGAGCTCTCCTCTTAAAGGGAAATTTTAGTGAGCAGGTTATTTATTACAGTGTTTATCTTAAAGTGGTTGTAAACCACTGAAATGAAAAATGAACAAAGCATATTCTTCTATAGTGTGTGCCTGTCTTTATGCAAAGCACCTCTCTTTCTTCTGCTATCACTTCTGACAGTCTATGACAGTGCCAGGGACCGAGCCGCTCACAGCAGGACACCAAACGGTTTATTTTCTAAAGCTGGAGAGTGCAAAATCAGGCTCATTTCTGCATAGAAACCAGTTAGCTTCCAGATTTTATTGCCAAATCTTAATTTAATAAGCTGAGGTTAAAGGTTTCTATGCAGAAGTGAGCCTGATTTTGCACTCTCCATCTTTAGTAAATAAACTTCCCATATATACAATTATTATTATTATTATTATTATTATTATTATACAGTATTTATAAAGCGCCAATCGTTTGCTCAGCGCTGTACATTACAAAGGGGGACAGAACATGTGACAGAACAATACCAATACAATGCAAAACATGAGGGGATCGAGGGCCCTGCTCTTTCGAGCTTACAATCTAGGAGGGAGGGGATGGTGACACAGGAGGAGATAGGTGTGGGGGATGGAGTGGTAGAAGAGTGGAGGAGGTCGGCAGGTTAGCAGGGGGTGGGGTAGGCTTCCCTGAAGAGATGGGTTTTCAGGGTGCATCTAAAGGAGAGGAGACTAGGTGATAATCTGATGGGTTGGGGCAGGGAGTTCCAGAGGATGGGTGACACCCTGGAGAAGTCCTGGAGGCGGGCATGGGAGGAGGAGACCAGGGAACTAGAGAGAAGGAGGTCTTGTGAGGAGCGGAGTGTGTGTGCTGGGCGGTACTTGGATATTAGGTCGATGATGTAGTTTGGGGCAGTGTGGTGGACGGCTTTGTACGTCAGCATTAGGATTTTGAATTTGATCCGTTGCGCAATCGGAAGCCAGTGGAGGGATTGGCAGAGGGGGGTGGCGGAAACGGAGTGGTTGGAAAGGTGAATGAGTCTGGCAGCCGTATTCAGGATCGACTGAAGTGGGGATAGCCAGGGGCGAGGCAGGCCGGTGAGGAGGGAGTTGCAGTAATCGAGTCGTGATATGATGAGGGAGTGGATGAGCTGTTTAGTGGTTTCGGGAGTTACATACCAAACCCATACTACACCCTATACAAAACTTATTCCAAACCTAGACTGAATCTATACCAACCCTATACTGTATTATACTGATCCTTTACCACATCTACCCCTGCCAAGACTATACCGTACCTATACTGTATCTATACTGCATGCAGGTTAACTGGGACTGTTGTTAAGTGTACCAACACTCTTAAAGGGCCCCAACGACAGCCGGGAGAAGAACATCTCAAAGGACTTCCCCTCCCGTAATAATTTTCTGCAAGCAACCTTTGTTCCCCTGCCCCCTCTGTTACCATCTTCCTTTTCTTTTGGACAGTGCATACTTAGTCTGTCTAGGACTAGCATCACTGCCTTAAATACACTCTGGCAGTATAGTTGCAGCACTCCATAGATTATACTTTACTACTGCTCACTGCTGCATTTGGCCCTGCTACTGTTTATGCTGATCTGGAGGCCAAATGTCATCTTATGCCTAGTCCTTACTGTTAATCACTTTGTTTGCTAACTTGTGTTATTACAAAAAACTGATCACCTGCCCAGGTCTATAACTGGCTTTTTAAACAGTGAACGTGGAGGGCGTCACTATGTAAAAGATTCAAAAAATAGAAATATCCAGTTCAACTTGCCAGCCTACCCCAGTCTAATCACGGCTATTGTCGGCAAGGAACATGGATAGGTATAACTTATCAGCAGAGGGGGATAAGAAAATCCAGTTCAATCTGCCAGCCAGTTGGCCAACTATCAAAGACCAAATTAACCTATCTTGTGTTATTACCATTGCTGATAAATTTTATGCTTGCCTAGTTACCAACCATATAGGGTAACAATATATTAAGTCCACCTTTACTACCTGTTTTTCTGCCTATATACTTTGATATAGTGCTACTACTGGGTACTAAGTATTACCTTCAGTGATTGCCTCTGATATTGTATGTTTGTACCAGGGGCGGACTGGCAACTCATGGGGCCCCCGGGCAATACGGGATCATGGGGCCCCTGTGTCCTTGCCCAAACTCAAAAAAGCCTATGAAAAAGGTACCAGGGGCATCTCATGGGGCCCCCTACTGACCTTGGGCCCTCGGGCAGTGCCCGAGTTTCCAAATGGTCAGTCCGCCCCTGGTTTGTACATTCGACCTGGTGTGTTAAAGTGGCTGAGGTTTTTTGGAAGAAGGTCGAAGCAAAGAACAGAGGACCCATCCTAATCAGCAACTTCTATGTGGGGTAGCGCCAGTGGTGTATTTAAGTTTTGTGCTGCCCTAGGCAAGCCAAAATTGCCCCCCCCAACACCCTGCCCACCCCCGTCCTCAGAAAGAGCCTGACACCAATCAACCCCCCCCCCTGCACAGAGAGCCTGTCATTGGCCAAACTGCCCTCTTCCCCCCCCCCATCCAGAGAGATCCATTTCCACCACCCCCCATACACTGGACCCCCCCCTGTCAAGAGAGACGAGACACTCACCTTCACCTTTTCATCCCCGGGAATGAGAATCGGTCTCTGTATATACTGTCAAGCAGCCAACAGCCTCTCTCGGATCCCACCTGGTCCCCATGCCGCATGTGTCCCTTCTTCCAGGGGGCGGTGCTGCCCCCCTAAAAAATGCCTCCCTAGGCAAATGCCTTGTTTGCCTTGTGGTAAATACACCCCTGGGTAGCGCTATACAACCATTTTAAAGTGGAATTGAAGTGACACAAAATAATATCCGTATTCTCTAGAAATAATCCATACACATCCACTACTTAACTGCTCTGTAATATATTTTTCAGAAAATTATTTATTTGTTTATTTCAGGTACTTATATAGTGCCGTCAATTTACACAGCGCTTTACATATATATTGTACATTCACATCAGTCCCTAACCCTCAAGTGGTGTACAATCTAAGGTCCCTAACTTACATTCATACATACACATACTAGGGCCAGTTTAGACAGGATCCAATTAACCTACCAGCATGTTTTTGGAGTGTAGGAGGAAACCGGAGTACCCGGAGGAAACCCACGCAGGCACAGGGAGAACATGCAAAAACTTCAGGCAGGTGGTGCCATGGCTGGGATTTGAAACAATGATCCTAGTACTGCCAGGTTGAAGTGCTAACCGATTAGCCACTGTGCTGCCCAGAAAATTATTTCTTATTGTGTTTTTCTGCCTCCTTGTAACATTCATTGTGAGCTTATAAACCTCTGGAGGAAAAGAAATTTAATCTCCAAACACGGAAAGGTTTCTTCACAGTAAGAGCTATGAAAATGTGGAATAGACTCCCTCAAGAGTTGGATCTGGCCAGCTCAGTGGATTGCTTTAAAAAAGTCCTGGATTCTTTCTTGGATACACAGAATATAACTGGTTACTATTTATAGGTAAAGTTGATCCAGGGAATATCCGATTGCCTCTCGGGGGATCAGGAAGGAATTTTTTTCCCCTGCAGGAGCAAATTGCATCATGCTTTGCTGGGTTCTTTGCCTTCCTCTGGATCAGCTGTGGGTATAGGATTATAACTTTTTTTTTCTATGGTTAAACTGGATGGACTTTTGTCTTTTTTTCAGCCAGACTAACTATGTAACTATGTGCGTAGCCACATTCTGTTTTCTACTTTTGTATGAAGTAGGCTAAACATACCTAAAGACATTGAAAAATTGTAGTTGTCATTATTTGTAATTTAGGTTTTAAAAAAAATGGGCTGCTCAGTCTAAAATGCCCAGACCTTTTTGACTGCACCAACTACTATCTACTTACTATGGTTTGAGAAGAACTCTACCACAAGATAAATCTGTTGTCAGAGGTCTGTTAAGGGGACATCTGGTGTTTCTAAATGCAGTGCCCTATGGGCCCATCACACTAATCTGAAACTATAGAAGAACTTCTGTTCTGAGCTCCACCTGTGTTGCTGAAAAGTCACAAAGACAACCAAGGCCATCCCTTTAGTTACTTGTCAGGACTGGATTTCCTCTACCAGAGTCTGTGGTCACCTTTTTTACTCAGAACATTTTCTTGATTTACTGGTCCCAGTCTGACTAAAAATAATGTGATAATGTATAAAAAAGCTATTATTAGAATTAGAACTCCCTTAATTTCTTTAGATGGTGGGAAAAATTGTGGCCAATACCTATATAGAGAAAATATATCTTTTTGCCTCTGATGACTATAGGCACAAGCCTAGTGTGCCCAATTTGCAAGCCCACAAGCTTAGTGGCCATTGAAGCTACCTTTCTCTGGCAATTTTGCATGCCAGCTATAATACAGAACACCCCCATGAGCAGGTCTGCAAATGCTGACCTCTTTGAGGAGGAGCAGAGAAGGCGGCCCCCATTGTGCTTCTCTGGACCAGAATCAGCAAATATATTACATTATTACTCACCAACATTCATAGAATTTTGGTTTTGCAAGTCCCCCTAGGTATTATATATAAAGGACATTTGCAAGATATAGAAGAAAAATAAAAATGCAATATTTTTTTACAATGTACCGTGTTGCAAAAACAAAATCTATAACAGCAATATAATGTAGGCAATAAATTACATATGTAGTGCAATTTTCTTCATAACTCTCCTGAAAGTCAGATTCACCATTCTTTAGCATACACCCACAGGATTAAAGTCACATAGCTAAAGGAAAAATAGATAGATGAGTGATTTAACGCAACTGAAAAAATGCCATTTGAAAGAAAATGAGAAATTCTTTCCTATAAGGTGGAGGTAAAAATGGATTCCAAATTCGTTGTCCAGCAAAAGGTCATAAAGCATGGGATTTGGCAAAGGTTGCCTTATATAATCCACTGCATTAAACTGTGCTCATAATATCGTACAGGAAATTGAAAAGTCAGCAGCAAAAATGTAACTGCCATTTTATTTAAAATCAAAGAAATAAATAAAATAAAATGAGAATATTAAAACAGGTCTGGTCTTTAAAGGGGAATTCTGGTTTGTTCAGAACTGGTTTCAGGCAAAATAGATATTCCTATCCTACCACACACACTGTGTAATATAAATTCAGCCCCAGAGAGAAATATGATAACTATATACCAGGGACTTTCTTTGCAATGAGTGTTGCTACGCTAGAAACTTCCTCTTTGTTTCTGGCTTATGTCAGACCTAGAAATCTGCATGACCCAAAAATTGGTCTACACTAGCTTTTCTACCCAAAAAGTGGGTTGCATGCATTTTGCTGTCTCTCTGTGTGCAAACTGCCACATCCTGGGCAGGGTCAGCCAACTGTTGGGTACCAGCGCAGAGTGGCAGAGAGATGGTAGATTCTGGGATGCTCTCTGTGTGCCCAGTGCCAGTCACTATAAAGAAGCCAGTATTGTTAGGCACAATGTCTGGTCCATTGTCATCAGAAAGAGGGGAGTTGTTATTGCAACCACTGAGACCAACTCTGTGATTCACTACTACTGCCATTATGAGGCTTTTTTTTTCTACTCCCATTTTCTTTTTGGTATGCTTAAAAAAATAGAGCAGGATCAACTTTTTCAAGTATTGAGGGGTGTTACAGTAAATTCATTTTAAATAAGCTGCCTAACTCTGCACAACGTACTTGAATGCATGAAAGAGATTTGTTTTTGTGTGTCCCTCTCTAAGTGTCGGGAGCTGCACTTGATGCCCTTTTAGGTTGACTACCACTGCCATAACCCAACCCAGCCTTGATGCAGAGAATATCTGCCCACTTCCAGAGAAAGCCTGCCCAGTTACAAAGCAAGACTGATAAGTTCCAGAATAAGCTTTCCCAGCTCCTGAAAAAAGAATGAGAATTTCCAGAGTGAGCCTGACCCATTACAGTAAAAAATGTTCCCAGTTCCAGTATCTGCCCATCAGTTATAGAGATAGAGTACTGAGTTACACAGAAACACTGCCCAGTTCCAGAGTGTGCCTGCCCAGTTACAGAGAAAGACTGCCCAGTTTCAGGGAAAGACTACTTAGTTTCTGAATGAGCCTACCCTGTTACAGGGAAAGGCTGAGCAGTTCTGGAGTGAGCCTGACCAGTTACAGAGAAAAGACCACCCACTTCCAGAGTGAGCCTAACCAGTTACAAAGAAAGACTACCCACTTCCAGAGTGAGCCTAACCAGTTACAGAGAAAGACTACCCACTTCCAGAGTGAGCCTGACCAGTTACAGAGAAAGACTGGCCACTGCCAGAGTGCGCCTGACCAGTTACAGAGAAAGACTGGCCACGTCCAGAGTAAGCCTAACCAGTTACAGAGAAAGACTACCCACTTCCAGAGTGAGCCTGACCAGTTACAGAGAAAGACTGGCCACTGCCAGAGTGCGCCTCACCAGTTACAGAGAAAGGCTGGCCACGTCCAGAGTAAGCCTAACCAGTTACAGAGAAAGACTGATCACTTCCAGAGTGAGCCTAACCAGTTACAGAGAAAGACTGCCCACTTCCAGAGTGAGCCTGATCAGTTACAGAGAAAGACTGCCCACTTCCAGAGTGAGCCTGATCAGTTACAGAGAAAGACTGCCCACTTCCAGAGTGAGCCTGATCAGTTACAGAGAAAGACTGCCCACTTCCAGAGTGAGCCTGATCACTTACAGAGAAAGACTGCCCACTTCCAGAGTGAGCCTGATCAGTTACAGAGAAAGACTGCCCACTTCCAGAGTGAGCCTGATCAGTTACAGAGAAAGACTGCCCACTTCCAGAGTAAACCTGAGCAGTTACAGAGAAAGACTGCCCACTTCCAGAGTAAACCTGAGCAGTTACAGAGAAAGACTGCCCACTTCCAGAGTAAACCTGACCAATTACAGAGAAAGACTGCCCACTTCCAGAGTGAGCCTAACCAGTTACAGAGAAAGACTGCCCACTTCCAGAGTGAGCCTGAACAGTTAAAGAGAAAGACTGGCCACGTCCAGAGTAAGCCTACCCAGTTACAGAGAAAGACTGCCCACTTCCAGAGTGAGCCTGATCAGTTACAGAAAAAAGACTACCCACTTCCAGAGTGAGCCTAACCAGTTACAGAGAAAGACTGCCCACTCCCAGAGTGAGCCTACCCAGTTACAAAAAAAAGACTGCCCACTTCCAGAGTGAGCTTGACCAGTTACAGAGGAAGACTGCCCACTTCCAGAGTGAGCCTGACCAGTTACAGAGGAAGACTGCCCCTTTCCAGGTAAAGACTGCCCACTTTTAGAGTGAGCCTGACCAGTTACAGAGGAAGACTGCCCACTTCCAGAGTGAGCCTGACCAGTTACAGAGGAAGACTGCCCACTTCCAGAGTGAGCCTGATCAGTTACAGAGAAAGACTGCCCACTTCCAGAGTAAACCTGAGCAGTTACAGAGAAAGACTGCCCACTTCCAGAGTAAACCTGAGCAGTTACAGAGAAAGACTGCCCACTTCCAGAGTAAACCTGACCAATTACAGAGAAAGACTGCCCACTTCCAGAGTGAGTCTAACCAGTTACAGAGAAAGACTGCCCACTTCCAGAGTGAGCCTGAACAGTTAAAGAGAAAGACTGGCCACGTCCAGAGTAAGCCTACCCAGTTACAGAGAAAGACTGCCCACTTCCAGAGTGAGCCTGATCAGTTACAGAAAAAAGACTACCCACTTCCAGAGTGAGCCTAACCAGTTACAGAGAAAGACTGCCCACTCCCAGAGTGAGCCTACCCAGTTACAAAAAAAAGACTGCCCACTTCCAGAGTGAGCTTGACCAGTTACAGAGGAAGACTGCCCACTTCCAGAGTGAGCCTGACCAGTTACAGAGGAAGACTGCCCCTTTCCAGGTAAAGACTGCCCACTTTTAGAGTGAGCCTGACCAGTTACAGAGGAAGACTGCCCACTTCCAGAGTGAGCCTGACCAGTTACAGAGGAAGACTGCCCCTTTCCAGGTAAAGACTGCCCACTTTTAGAGTGAGCCTGACCAGCTACAAAGAATGACTGGCCAGTTCTGTTGAAAGACTGCCCAGTTTCAGAGTGAGCCTGTCCAGCTAACGAAAAAGACTGCCCACTTCCAGAGTGAACCTGACCAGTTATAGAGATTCAAATATTGTCTTCACATCCCGGGGTCCAACATTGATAAAATAATTTTCCAGATACCGTTATCCTAAGGCTCCAGCACCATCTATTTACTACTCTTAGCAGTTACAGAGAAATACTGCTTAGTTCCAAAGTGCCCAGTTGCATGGAAAGACTGCCCAGCTTCAGACCAAGCCAGTCCAACTACAGAAAAAGACCAATTCCAGAGAGAGCCATCCTCTTTACAGAATAAAAATGTGCGGTTCCAGAAAGAACCTTCCTTGTTACAGAGATGTATGCTTAATTCTAGAGTGGGTCTGCCCTATTAGAGAGAAAAACTGTACAGTTCCAGAGATAACTTTTCTAGCTATGGAGAAAGAATGTCCAGTTCCAGAGTGAGCCTGCCATCTACTGTATGTTTCTTCATATCTTCTACTTTAAATTGTACGCCCCTTGAGGGTTAGGGACTGATGTGAATGTACTATATATATGTAAAGCGCTGCGTAAATTGATGGCGCTATATAAGTACCTGAAATAAATACATAAATAATAGATACTTTCTCGACAAGCAATAATAGAGAATAATAGATCTTTTTCTTTTTTTAATAAAACTCTACTTTCACTTACAATTGATATAATAGATGTGATGGCTACATGAGCCATTTTTAATGTAATACTACTGGAAGTTAGCTTACTATTTTACTATGCAGCCAACTATGATTTTCAAAAATTGCCAAAAGGTTCAAATGTCATTTCTTTGCAACATGGTGAACTGGGAGCATTTGTCATGGGGTTAGTGAACAAAATACACCCAGAAATCACTCCTTTTCGAGGAAGGGTTGACAAAGCATTAGATCAAATGATAGCTAGAGAGGTTGTGGAGAGGAGGGCACGTGGTATCATATATGATGGGAGTGTCCAGAAATACAGGTGTTCTGGCGGAGGATAGTTTATTTGATAGGGAAAATTACCAAAATCAATATAGGATGAGATCCAGAACTATGTCTCCTCCATATCTCAGAACTCTCAGTGAAAGCATATAAGAGTTCGGGGATATGGCATTACTTGACCGCAGCAAAGAGCCTGATACCCAGGTTCTGGAAGAAAAGAGAGGGGCCAACTGAGGAGGATTGGATGGGTAGAGTAAATCAGATTTCAGGGACAGAAAGATTGTACTATACGCATGAGGACAAGTTGGAGATGTATAATAATAAATGGATAGGCTGGGAAGAATATAGAAAAAAGGTGAAATATATGAAGAGATAATATCCCTGGAAGTGGGTTTAGAATTGGGTTTAGGAACAACAGAATAATATGGACTTAATCAGAGAAGAGAAAATGTGGAGCGTGGGAGGGAGGGGGGAGGAGGGGAGGGGATAGGGGATAGAGGTGGGGGGTATGGGTGGGGGGCATGGTAAGAAAAGGAAGTTATATATAAATAAATTATATAAGGATAAAATACGGTTTTGATAACTATTTTAATAGAAATGTTGAAATGCTTTGTATATGATTTGAAAAATTAATAAATATTTATAAAAAAAAAAAAAAAAAAAGATCAAATGATAGTTATTACCTGCAAGAGATTTAGTTTTTGTAAAATACCTTCAAAGAATCCCGCGGACCAAAGGGATGTTGGTTATGCTCATTTTCTTATTAAAATGCCAAGACAGTTGGTGATAGTGAAGGCAGACCTTCCCCCTTAGAAATAAATTTGAGAAATGGCACCATAAATAATATTTTAATATTTCCCAAAGAAAATCAGATAAAAATAATATTTATTACAGTGCATTTATAGTGCGTTTTGCACAGTCCCTATCTCACATTCCTATATTGGGGCCAATTTGGACAAGAGCTAGTTAACCTACCAGCATCTCTTTGGAGTGTGAAGCAAAGCAAAAACACAGAAGCACAGGTAGAACATGCCAACTCCATGCAGATGGTGCCCTGACCAGGATTCAAACCAGGAGCCCCAGTGCTGCCACTAAGCCAAAGCGTTCACCACTAAGCCTTTGTACTATCAGAATATGTTATATAGGCTGATAAATCCCCTACAATTTATATATCTTACAAAAGAAGTTTCACTTCAACTTAATGATTACATATTGTGCTACACAACCTCTTCTTGCTCTAAATTATGCGTCTATGCATGTGAAAGATGGCGGTGTTATAACCCATGAAAAAGCTAACCTGCATATTCAGGTTCAAAGCTATTCAGAATATATGTACATATATATATATATATAAGCAACCAAAGCAGATATGTAGCAGTTTGGCCAGGTACAGACATTGAATGCCAGATTGAAGATATTCATCTGATATGTGTATTCCTTTCAGTTATTTTGAAAGCCCAATGTTCATCTGTGTCCGGAACGCACCTTTAATTATATTGGCCAATATATCAACCTATAAACGGCCCTTATCTGTAAATAATCTAAATTTTGACGGATTAAAAAAAAATCTCTTTTTGATTTTTACAATTGAATTTAAAATCCGATTTCATAATATTTCCAAATAATTCCTCAAGGGTAAGATATAAAAGCAGGCTGGATATTCAGTTGAACCATGTTTCAGAATGAATCAGCTTTCAAATATTTTTTTTTCTCTTTTTCATTTCATTCGCATAATTGCTTTCCTATATCAGGTAACCTTTAGAAGATATGTTTAAGAATTAGTCACTGCGGTATTAAAAAAAAAAATAGCAACATCCTGTCTCTCTGAGCGTTAACCCCTACTGTTTAGATTATGTCATAATTCAGTTTAAATAATGTAAACAGCACAGGGACCCTTGTTTAAAGTAAACCCGTTCACAAACCTGGACAGTTGAAGTTTAGCATATAAAATAAATACCTTAGTAGAGGTTACCATCAGAATGATCAGGAAACACAGAGATACAAGCAGTTGAAGGTATGCCTGACCCTGTCCACTGTAAGGGATAAAAAGCAAGATTTATAACCATAGATACATTTGCAAGTCTGTACCCGAAGCTATCAACCAGATTCTTTCAGGACATTGTGTTTACTGGCCCTTTAAAGTCCAACTTAACCTTCAGTTTAAAGTGCATCTAAACCCAAAACCAAAAATGGAATATATTGCAGCCTACTAGTTCTTGGTGTGGAAGCTGTATTGTTTTTCTTTTTTCAGGCTCCCTTTGCTTTATTTTCACCCAGTATTCCTGAAAGTAGCTGTCACGTACCTGGTTGGGGCCGAACTGAAGAGAGGGCTCTCCCTTGCACCTCTGGTCCTATTTTTTACCCAATAATAATGACAGGTTATGACAGGACATGGAGTGGCATGGGAGCCTGGAGAAAGTCCTGGCCAGCAAAAGAACTGGATCTTGTGGTGAAACAAAAGCTGAAGAGCAGAAACTTGTGCTAGGACTTGCAGAAGCAGAAGACAGGGACATGGTCAGGCAAGCAAAGGTTGGCAACAATCAGGCAGTGGAGGTACAGATCCAGGAGACAAGAGTGTACACAGAAGCCAGGTCAAGGTCAGCATCACACAAGCGACAAGCCAAAATGATAAGCAGGGTGTGAAGTTAAGGAACAAGCTAGAGGTCAGGTACTGAGTGGAACACAGAATTAAGCAGGGTTTGGTCGTGGGTCACAGGAACTGCCAACCACTCAGCAATGATCTTGAGGCTTGTAGTGCTTTAAATAGGCTACTGGGCACCAAAAATCCATTTAACATGAACGGTCATGCGCAAACACGTGGACGAGCACAGGGGCGGACTGACCATTTGGAAACCCGGGCACTGCCCGAGGGCCCGGGGTCAGTAGGGGGCCCCATGAGATGCCCCTGGTACCTTTTTCATAGGCTTTTTTGAGTTTGGGCAAGGACACAGGGGCTCCATGATCCCCTATTGCCCGGGGGCCCCATGAGTTGTCAGTCCGCCCCTGGACGAGCGCACAGCCCTTTAGGCTGTCTTGGCCATATGTGCAGTTCTTCAGGCAGGAACACAAACTCATTTTTCCTGACAATAACACACTTCCTGTCCCTGGGTGGTTACGTCACTCCTCTACTGTATCTATGGAGGGGACAATGGTTGTCGCACTAGGCTTCTCTCCGGCTATGGACTGTAAGAATGTACATATATTTTCACCTACATTACATGGGGGGCAGGGTAGTTGATAGATTACAGAGGATAGCTAGAAAAGAAGGAGGAAGCCAGGAAGTCACAAGGACACTCCATTTCTTGCAAGAAAAAGATAACTAATAGACATGTGCATGCCAGAAAATTTTGCTTGTTTTTGGATTTATTTGTTAATTCAATATTTAGTTTTCAGATGCATTCATCAATGGACCTATTCGTTTTTGGAATTTGTTTTGTATGCTTGGCGTTCATTTCATTTTATTCAGAATAGTGCTGGTTGTTAAGGAGCAGGCAGCCGTCATGTCCTTAACAACCATGACTCATCTGCTCTCAGTGGGATTCCACGCTGTCTGCAGAAAGTAAAAGATGTGACAGGGCGTTATCAAAGACACTAAATTCACTGGAGGAGGGGCGAAATGCGATGATGTAACTTCTGGTTCCCTTTGCTACACCTTGACGTCACATCCAGGGAGTGGAGCACACGCTGGATGCTGCGCTCCAGAGCCATCTTTGTTGCGTCTGATTTGATCATTGCTGCCAATGTACACACTATAGGAGCTCTTCATTAGCAGATAGCAGTTTCTTTGTCATGGGAAGTGACATAAAGGCGTTTTCTCATGTTAAGCATGTGAGTGCATATGATGCATTTGATTTTTAATAATTATAATTTTTGGCAGTATTACACTATTAGTCTTTTCTTTTTTACACCTATCGATCTGTGTGGGAGATCCCTCTTTTGGAGTTTGTTCTGAAGCAGTGAGAATCCCTATTATGGAGGATATATAATATCCACAAAGCTTATTTGTCTCTTAATCTTAGAGAGTCCAATATATCTGGTGAGTGCAGTATATGTTGAATGTCACGGATGGCATTGACACACTGAAATTTCTGTATACAGCACCGTTTTGTTGAGTTTGGAGCACATTGGATTTGAACATTTCTTCATTCTTTGGATTGGGACTTTTTGTTTTTTATTTTTATTTTGGCACATATATTTATTTGGACATTTTATATATTTTTTATATTTTTTTTATTATTATTTGTTTATATTGTTTGCATTTTCTTGCGCTGTGTTTTTTATTTCGTAACATCGGCAATACCTCAGTCAAGGAAGTTGAAAAGTAAGTGAACATTGGAATGATCAACAGGTAAATAAACTTTGTTAAAGAGGGGGAGAGGAGGACTTAAAAAAACAAAAGATTGTGTTAATACTCAAGACAGATTGCATCATATACAGTATGTCATTTTATATTTTGCTTCTAGTTACACTTTAATTTCCTATCCTGGCCTAGAAGAAGGAACTGCAGCTGGATCCTGGGTGCCCTGGGCAACATAAATGCTCTCCTATTTCTTTCACACAAGGCCTAAATTCTAAAAATCATTGCATTTTTTTGTTCTTTTATTGTCTAGATGTTCTTCTGTCAGTATGCAAAATTGGATTTCATGAAGTGACCAAAAATAGCTTTATGACAGATGCACAGCCAAAACAGCAGAGAAAATATTGGTCTGTTCTGTAACCTTTGTTGTATAGGGAGAAAAGGGCAACATAGTAATTGGATGACTAAACAAATGACTGTGAGTGTATGGTTTACGTGGCTTAGTGAGGGAAAAAGATATGAAATATGACATTACTCACTAGAATATGAAAGGAACATTGCTCATCTACCTCGATTGCTTTCCAGTATAAGATTCTGCTAGACAGAATTTTAGTTTTGTGTCTGTCGACTTTAGTACATTATTGTTTTTCAATGAAAATGTCACATTTCTAAGTCTTGGTTCGATATAATTGCGCATTCCACAATTCTGTAATGATTGGTAACTGCATACAGGATCATTATTGGCTTTAGAAAGGCTCATGGTTGGAATTAGAGAATACACCAAGAGAATGCTAGTATAATTGTTAGGTGCAAATATTCTAAGTGAAAAAAACATTGATAAGTCAGCTAATAGACAATGCGCTTCACTAACCATAACCCTTACTATAGGCAGTAATAGTCATTTAATTTCAGGAAGAACTGGTAGCCACAATTGGGAAAAAATGTACATTCATACCTGCAATTATTATTATTATTATTACTATTATTATTATAATACAGGATTTAAAAAGCAGTTTGTGCATCACTTTACAATCTAAAGACAGACAGTATAGTTACAAGAGGGTTATCAGGGCCCTGCTCATAAAATCTTACAATCTGATAGGGTGGGGCAAGTGGTAAAAAAAAGTAAGATGAGCAGATGGAAGAGTTAAAAGATAATTTGCTAGTTGGAGGCATGATAGACTTCCCTGAAGAGATGAGTTTTCAGGGATCATCAAAAGGTAGCCAGAGTAGGAGATAGCCAGACAGATTAAGGAAAAGAGTTCCAGAGGATAGGAGAGGCTCTGGAGAAGTCCTGGAGATAAGCATGGGAGGAGGAGACAAGAAAGCTTGAGAGCAGAAGGTCTTAGGGAGGAGCGGAGAGGACCGTCTGGGTGATACTTGGAGACAAGATTGGTGATGTAGCCCAGGGCAGAGTTGTGGATGGCTTTGTATGTTGTTGTTAGTATTTTGAGTTTAATTTGCTGGGTAATCAGAAGCCAGTGGAGGGATTGACAAAGAGGGGTGGAAAACACTGAGCTGTTGGTAAGTTAGATAGGTCTGGCAGCAGCATTCATGATAGACTGAATAGGGGATAGCCTATGGAGATGTAGGCCTATGAGAAGGGAGCTGCAATAGTCAAGGCGAGAGATAACAAGGGAGTGAATGTGTAGCCTAATGGTGTTTAGTATAGCAATAGTCATTCTTTTATATATCATATCTCTTTATAAATATTTTCTTCCATATTTATATGCAGACTAAGCTGCCTAAAATAATTTTTTTGACAAACTATAACACTATATTGTATAACACTATGTACTACACAACCTATAAAACTACAGTATATTAGTGTATAATGCTATATTTTACACAATCCAACCACAGAAAGACCATAAACATGCATGATCAGATTGGCAGAGCCAAAGGAAGATATGGTGGGGGCGTTCAATATGACAACCTCTTTTCTGGTTTATCGCAGGGAAAAACAATAGTGATAAGCCAGGAAAATTCAGATGGATAACCTATTCTTCCCCTTTGAAGGGTGAGCCAGTGGTTGTCTAAAGAGATCACAGAATGTACAGACCTAAAACTGTTTCCAACTGTACTTGGGTTGAGCAGAGATTACTTTACATTTATAGGTACCTTAAAATAAACATATGGTTTGTATATGCAAGGCAAAGCAACAGTTGTCTATTTGTCCACTCCCTAGACACATACATTTCTTTGCTCCCCCCATTACTCTATTGACCCACCACAACGTAGACAAAAATCCCTGTGCAGGCTCAAGCCAGATCAACTTAGAGCTGACCCCACAAGACACCAACTGCCAACCCCATACCTAGAACTACCACATATGTCACTGTGATCCAGGTGGCTCAGTGAAGCAGAATATAAGTGAACCAAAGTAGGGCATAAAGCCAACTTTTAAAAGCTTTCCAGCATGTCCCTTTGACAGATGTCAGTCAAAGGGGGGGGGGTGATGGCAGCCACACACTGATCGAAATATGTCCAGTGCCTTCTAAACCAACTGAATTTCGATTAGTGTATGGTCATCTTTACAGGAGGCAATATCAGCAGCCTTCAACTTCCTTGCAATTTTTCCCTCTCTCCCTGATCTGCTGTGGTAGCCTGGAGGAATACGAGGGGAAACATGGCACTCTCTCTACCTCACCACAATACAGTGCTCACTGCCCTAAGATGGTCATAGATGGATTGAATTTCAGCCGAATAATGCTAAATCACTCAGAGGAAGGCCCTGTTGGCACCACACGGCTCAACAAAACTGAAAAAATATTGGCCAGATAGGACCTGCATGCAATCAGTTGCAGTCACTGTTGGAGTATTCTGACAACTGACATCAGAATACCATAGTTGTCACTTCAGGTTCATCCATCTATGCTGTTTAGTGTGGGAATATTTTACCAGGGGGAATGGAATGAATATTATCAGCCTAAAGGGTTAGTTCACCTTTACCAAAAAAAACTTCCTATGTAGGGAGGGGGTGCATGAAGATAAAAACAAACTGTGCAGCTCTGACTAAACTTAAATAACACCCTTCCTATAGGCGTAGGCCATTTATGTCCTACACATAAATGGCCTACACCTATAGCATGGGCATTATCATGTCTGAACCCTCCCTTCCCAACCACAGATGGCATCATGTCATCTTCCCTTGCAGCTGAGATGTTGCTAAGCCATTCCCAGGTGTTACTGCTCACCTGCATTATCACAGGAGCAAGCTCTCAAACCCATGCACTTGTGTGGTCCACTATGTCCTCTGTCCACTCTATCCTCTGAGCTCAGTGCTACTGCAACAGGGAGAGTGTATGCAAGGAGGTTTGAGTCGACTGGAAGTGCCTTATTATGTAAATGGCCTAAACATATAGTACAGGCATTATTTAACTTTGATCAAGGCTGCACAGTTTGTTTATATCTTCAGGTACCCCTTGCCTGCATAGGGCGTTTTTTTATAAAGTTGAACTGACCCTTTATGTGGCCTATCATGACTTCAAGACACTATGGCAGCAAATTGGGATAGGTGACAGCACGTAGATGGTGATCAACTGCTGATACTGCTTCCTATAATGCAAACCTGTGACCTCGACAGGTAATAAAAAAGTACAAGTTCACTTTAAGGCTCTCAAACCTCCACACATGTGTGATCCACTATCTCCTTTATTGCAGCATTGTTGAGCTCAGAGCAGGGGCGGACTGACAACTCATGGGGCCCCCGGGCAATAAGGGATCATGGGGCCCCTGTGTCCTCGCCCACACCCAAAAAAGCCTATGAAAAAGTCAATGAAAGGTACCAGGGGCATCTCATGGGGCCCCTACTGACAGTGCCCGAGTGCTCGAATGGTCAGTCCGCCCCTGGCTCAGAGCTACTGCAAAAGGAGAGAGAGTGCATGCAAGGTGGTTTGAATCAACTAGGAGAGTCTTAGCAACATCCTAGTAACAAGGCAGAACAGGATGATGTCATCTCTGGGAGTTTTCCAGCCAGACTTCAGGACCTATGTAAATGACCTATAGCACTAGCATTATTTAACTCTGGCCAAAGCTGCACAGTTTGTTTTTATCTACAGGCGTCCCTTATCTACATAGGCAGTTTTTTCGATAAACGTGAATTGACCCTTTAAGTGGCCAATCATGACTTCATGATACTATGGCAACAGACTGGGACAGCAGAGAGAATGTAGAAGATAATCAACTCCTGATACTGCTTCCTATAAGGCAAACCTCTGACCTCGCTAAATACGGACAAAGTAATGGTTCACTTTAGGGCAACCAGACATATACACAGAACAAACAGAAATATACTAGATCAATAGACAAGCATAAACGAGCTTAGTTAAAAAAAAATGCACATTTTTTATTTTCGCTTTAGTTGTGATCTGATATTGAAGTAACAAATAGCAAGATAAAACCCAGTCAGGTCAATAATTTAAATGCTATGCTGAAAATAATTGGTAGGCAGACCTGGGAATGCAGTTTTAATAATGTTTTGCCACAACAACCAGTAAATTAACAATCCATCCAATAAGAACATGGAGTTTGTAGTCATGAGGGCAGGGCCTTCTTGATAAGATCTTAATAAGCCGTCTTCAAAGATGTACCAGGGGATTCCATTTTGTCTCCTTTCGCTGCTCTTATATTACCAGTATACGTTACCGTTTATTGTACGTTCCATTGTTTATTATGTTTTTCCTGTATACCGGTAGAAGGTAGAAGGAAAATGTAATAACAGTGTGGTGATAGAGCAGCAGCAGCAGTGGAGAGGAAGTAGGACATGGTGCTCTAATGAGATTCTTAAAGTGGGTCAGATAACAGATAAGAATCCAGAGAAAGGAAAGACGAGCTTTGAGTCCCTTCTTAAAGCTGAGTCCAGGCGCGTGATCTGAAATAGATTACAGATGTTACAAATCTGATTTTGAAACAAGAAAAACAGAGGGTTAAAATCAATTCCAGGGAATGAGCAAAACCAATCAGTGAACTGCTAATGATACGCAATCAAAACTGCAACCATGCTGAAAGCTCATTCAATTTATTTAAAGCTGAACATTCCCACCAATCGGCCGAAATTCAAACTGTAGGTGACCCTGCCAGCACCACCCAGTTTGACCAACTTCAAATGAGAAATTAAGGGAGCCTGGCGGAAAAAAAAGGCAGCAGAATTGTGAGAGCAGCCAATCAGCTGCTGGATGTCAGAATACAATAGCCAAAGGAAGGTGGAAAAATAAAATGGAACTAAACTGTATATGAGCAGCACAACTTGTTTAATTTATTTTTAATATTGAAAGCCAGCTCACCCATCCATCTATGTTTCCATGCTTTATTTTGTTGAGAAATTACTTTGAAATCCCCCTAGCACAGTGGTTCCCAACCTTCCTAATGCCGCGACCCTTTCATACAGTTCCTCATGTTGTGGTGACCCCCAACCATAAAATTATTTACCCAGTAATTATAAGTCATGAAGTGTCATTTTACCTCCAATACTGCTGCTTTCTACACAGTAGCTGCTTTTAACACAGTAGCTGCTTTCAACACAGTAGCTGCTTTCAACACAGTAGCTGCTCTCTACACAGTAGCTGCTTTCTACACAGTAGCTGCTCTTTACACATTGGAAATATGTGTTTTCCTGATGGAAGCGACCCACAGGTTGAGAACCACTGCCCTGGCATTTCTAGTGACGGCCATCTGGAGTAAAGGCATTTATTTCCTGGAATGCATCTGCTCTTAGTCCAAGCATGCAGACAGGAGGGTGTATTTAGCTGAGAAAGCCCCTCCTTGAGAGGAAAGAAGAAAAAGTCCATGAAGGCACTTGGGATGTATTACATCATATTGGCCTAGGACAGAAATCAGGAAGCAGCTGAAGAAATATAAAAAGTAAATGTTTAAAATAATTACATATAATATACCTACCTATCTATTTACTAATGCTAACAGCATAAGGATTAAAAACAGTTAAGGTTGATTGAGAGAGTTTAGTTCCTCTTTAACCTCCCTGGAGGTATTCCCGAGTGTAGCTCGGGGTAAAGTTTCAGTACCACAAGCGGTAACCCCGAGCTACACTCGGGCTTACCATGCGGCGCTGCACCGCGATCCCTCGATCACTTACCTTGTCCTGCGCTCCCGCGATGTCCCTCCTGCAGTGTCCCCGGCAATGTAATCCGACGGATGCCAGCATCTGTCTTCTGGGTTCCGTCCCCTGCAACGTCGGGACGTATGGGGGACGGAACGGCAGGAAATTTGTAAATGACAAAAAGTGACATTCACAAAAATCACTATAATCACATAGTATAACATTACTCTATCAAACCATTTCACATACATTTTGTCCCGAGTGCTTTGTCCTGGGCCCTGCCTGCATTTTTAGTGTTCTTTCTACCTGGAAACTGAGGAACGTCCATGGCGTCCAAAAAGTGTCCCTTTAGGTCAAAATCGGTTTTAGACCGGCTAGAGAACAGCGATAGTAAATCAGAACCACTTGCAGAATTGAGTGATAATGATTCGTGAAGAAATTCGTCATCAGACACTGAAAACGATTTTGCGACTTTGCTCAGTGATGTGCGAACTTGGCGCTATATTTCAAATTTCAGTGTTTTTGGTTTGATTATATTATTGAATTAAATTTATTATTATTATATTATTATTTTTTATGATTATTTATTACATTATAATTTATGATTTCGTGTTTGAAGTTTTATCCTACCCGGGATGTTTACTAGACTCTTGTTCGGACAGATTTCAGTGAGTTATTCCTAAAAATTACAGCCTACAATATAAAACGCCACATTTCCATGCAAAATAATGGTACGGCTTTCAGCACCAAAAATCTGAAATAATCGGTAGTGCATACTTATATTAAGGTATCGATGTTGATGTAGGTGATCTGGTTCTACACCCCATAGAATCTCCAAGATCTCCATGGATTGTAGTGTATTGTACCAGACATAAATTGAAGCATCACACTGCTGCTAAAATGTCCAGATATGACTTTATTCCAATTTAGGTCAGGAGGACAATGGAATGAGTGGCCAATGCATCCTGGGGGTCCAAAATCATTAGGGCTAGAAAAAATATAATGACATCTTTATATCGATGCAATATCAGTATAGTATCCCCTCCTCTTGTTCATAATTAAAACAAAATACTCAATATCCAACAGTATTGGATGTATGAAGGTCAAAAATACCCTCAGAAGTACTGTAGTGGTGTTTTGAATAGTCTGCAACTCTTTGCCTACCTCTTAGGCTGCAGGTACACTGTGCAATCTGATTGTGCAGTCTCTGTTGAATCTACCACTAATGAATTGCTGTGTTTATTTATCCTCATAATACATGGTGTTGGTGAACCTGGGGGAGATTGTCCAAGTATTGTGCAATCAGATTGGTGTAGCCAGTGGTGTATTTAGGTTTTGTGCTGCCCTAGGCAACACAAAAATTGGTGCCTCCCCCCCCCCACAGAAAGAGCCTGACATTGACCAAGAACACCCCTGCCCTCCACCCGAACCTTCCACTACCACTGCGCCCCATACACCAGCCGCCATCCCCCATGGCGAGAGAGAGAAAGGCACTCACCTTTACAGCTCCGGACATCCCCAGGAACGAGAGTTGGGCTGTGCATACACCATCATGAAACCCACAGCATCTTTCGGAACCCACCAGGTCCCCATGCCGCATGTGTCCCTTCTTCCATCCCTTCTTCCATTCCTTCTTCCAAGGGGCAGTGCTGCTTCCCCCCTGAAAAATGCCGCCCTAGGCAAATGCCTTGTTTGCCTTTTGGTAAAAACACCCCTGGATGTAGCGCCTTGCCTTAGTCAAGCTAAATGTAGTTTTTAGCTCTAATGTAATCAATGCAGCAGCAATGTATTTTCTAGGTCAAGCAATTTTGCTTGAGGTGATTGTAGTCGTATTAGTGCATTTGCGACAGAAACAATTGAGTACTGTCCGTGATACTTTGGGGGGACCATTTGCAGAGCATGAAGTAAGCCTGCCAGAGCAAGGACTCGGATAAGTATTTTTTTTTTTTTTAAATTATAAAAAGGTTGCCTGAAAAAGAAGACTCTTAAAGTGTCACTAAACCCAGGACCCTGCATTCACTATATGTGGTCTCCCACAGTACACAGAACATGGAAGTGCAATTATTTTAGTAAATATAAACTGCTAAATATCTTTTCTCATCAGCAGTATATAGCAGCCTTGTATCTTCAGCTGAGCACTGGCTAAAACTTGCAGGAGGAACCCCTGACCTCTGGACAGTGCCGATTGGCCCTCTCTAGAAATACACACCAAAGTGAGCATGTGCAGAGTGTCTCCACATCAAATATCTTATCAGGAGATAAGAGGGGAACATTGGAAGAAGGGGAGGATCAGAAAAGTCAGGATCAAACAGCCTTTTTACGCAATGTAGAGGATTACCCCCTTGGGTTCCACAGTGAGTATAACAAGCATGCTTTACTGCATATACAGACTGATTTTACTGCTGTGGGTTTAGTAATACTTTAATACTCCAGAAGGCAGTGAGTCCTCACTTCACTGTTAATGGAGTTGTTTGTCCATTTAACATGACTTGTCTGTTGTATTGGATATACAGGTAAAACTACCTTTCCCTGGTTAGTCAGTGAGGCCTAATCAGAAGATCTGTACTGCAGTATTGGAGATCAGACATAAACAACAAGTGTATGCTGAAGCTGTTTCGATTTATTACAGACTTGTCATTTATATTTATAACAGAAAAACTGCAAGTCATTACAGTCTCTGGTTATCGGTCAGATATTGTGTTGATGATTATTCCGTATTCTCATCATTTTGTTAAGTAGGGAATCACCTATTGGGCATTCACTGCAATTGCAGTCCATTCGTTTCTGAAACAAGAAGTTTCACTTACACATCAGTCCAGTTTAGCTTCCAGAAGAACACACCAGTGAAGGCTTCCCTTCTCCCTTTGATACACATATGCCTGTATGTTCTTTCATTGTGTTTGCCAAAGTCATATCTATATCTAGATCACATCTCAATATATTTAATGTGATTTGTAGGTAGCTATTTGTAAGAAATGTGTTCATTATATGCATTTGTAGGAGACATGTATACAAACATATTGAAACTTCAGTTTATGTGATTGTATTGCAGTTTTACAGAACTATTCACAGAAGTAAATTCAGTTTTTTAATAAAACACAATGCTGCTTCTGTTAGTTTTGTTATTTAGCTGTCCGCTAATCATTAGTATGGCAGCATAATAATGATGGTGGAAATTTTTATATACTTCTGGGTTTCTTGCTGGAATGTTACTGCTTGTCTCTATATAGTTTATTTTTACACTTTATGATTTAATAACTTGAGATCTGGCACTGTTTCTTTGTGGTCATTGGTGCCACCACTTAGATGTCCCAATAGTATGCATGCAGTTAGACAGAAGAAGGGATGTCCAGCAATAAATAGTTTCTGAAACTTAATTAGTGTAAATCATTACATATGTCACTAGTAATTATTTCAAAGGCATGTAAAAATATATAAAAGTATACCCTGCCACTATAAAGCACACCTTCCCACCAAAATGTCCATATAAGACAGCATTTCTAAACCAGGGTTCCTCCAGAGGTTGCCAGGGGTTCCTTGGGCAATGAGCAATTGCTGCCTCTCAGATAACTAACCACTGACAGCATTGATATTTTAGCTATCTGCAATTCTTAATAATCACAAATGTAAGGAGCATTCATCACAGTGAACATACCACTAATGTACCATGAACTGTAAATAGAACAATTATTAGCAGGGGTTCCCTGGGACCGGCAAGTTATTTCAAGGGTTCCTCCATGTAAACAAGGTTGGGAAAGTCTGATTTAAAACTACTCTGTTCACAGGGTGTCAACACTGCTTATTTCAAGGGTTCCGCCATGTTAACGAGGTTGAGAAAGTCTGATCCAAGATGGCCATGTCCACAGGGTGTCAACACTACTTATTTCAAGGGTCCCGCCATGTTAACAAGGTTCAGAAAGTCTGATCCAAGATGGCCATGTCCACAGGGTGTCAACACTGCTTATTTCAAGGGTTCCGCCATGTTAACAAGGTTGAGAAAGTCTGATCCAAGATGGCCATGTCCACAGGGTGTCAACACTGCTTATTTCAAGGGTTCCGCCATGTTAACAAGGTTGAGAAAGTCTGATCCAAGATGGCCATATCCACAGGGTGTCAACACTGCTTATTTCAAGGGTCCCACCATGTTAACAAGGTTGAAAAAGTCTGATCCAAGATGACCATATCCACAGGGTGTCAAAACTGCTTATTTCAAGGGTCCCGCCATGTTAACAAGGTTGAGAAAGTCTGATCCAAGATGGCCATGTCCACAGGGTGTCAACACTGCTTATTTCAAGGGTTCCGCCATGTTAACAAGGTTGAGAAAGTCTGATCCAAGATGGCCATGTCCACAGGGTGTCAACACTGCTTATTTCAAGGGTTCCACCATGTTAACAAGGTTGAGAAAGTCTGATCCAAGATGGCCATGTCCACAGGGTATACTGCATCATATATGTCATTTTTTTTATTTTGCCCCTAATTGCCCACTTTAATAAAACTTAAATAGGGGCATTTATGTCATGTATTGCATCATCAGCATAAGGAACACACATTTATTGGCCCATTTGGTTGATGGTACAAGGAGACTTCAATGCATCCTTTGCAAAGAGCAAAAAGCCCCAAGGACCCCTTTGCTGGTTCATAGAGCGGACCAGGTCACATGGCTTACATTAGTTACAATAGCGCCATTTTAAAATGGCAGAAAGGCTAAAGCGCTTTGCGGCAAAAACCCATTCATACAACAGGTGCACGCCATGTCGTTTTTTAATGATTACTTTGACAAACCTGTTACCATTCTAAACTTCACACAGCCTTGAATCTCATCCTTTTGAAAACAGAAGGGAAATTACCCAAATGATTCAACTGCATTCATTGAAAATGTTTAGTTTCTCCTGAAACTCTTCTTCTTCATAGACGCAGGTGCAGTATGTAAGGATTTACCACAAAAATCACTAAAATTAGACCACATAGAATATTTTATGTTTTATATAGAGAAAATAGTTTGAATGTTAATAAAGAAAAAATTATCATATCAAAAAATGTTATTTATAGAACTCATCTTTACTGAGAAAAAAAAATGGACTGTAATTCTGAGGCTTGAAATTATCATATTGCCTTTTTGCATTCTATGAACAAAAAGCGGCTTATTAAGCATTCTTATCACATCACAAGTGTGTAAAATTATTTGGTTGATCAGAAAGAAGTTTTAGGCATTAATAATGCTTTTTGGACAGCAAATGACTGAATTTTTTTTTTCCTTTCAAAACAAATTAAACATTTTTAAATCCCTTGTGCTTTTGAGCAGCTCCAAGCAAGCAAATGAAAAGCAAATAATGCACATTCTGGCAATGTTACAGGTTAGGTAGGTAGGTTGTTAGGCTCGTCGTACGTAAAATTTTCTTAGAAAAATTTTGTTTTCTAATCGTTAGTGGTGTTAAAATGAGGTTCATTTACTACTACAGTGAAAAGAAATTTTGAAGCAGCAAGACAGTAAATTTTTGTCGAATGAACATAGGTGGTTTTTATTGTGAAAGTCCATTCATTCAGAAATCAAGAGTAAAAAGCAATTTTTGAAATACTTTCAAAAGGCATTCATCAAGTCATCAAATTTACTACTGGTTCACATATGTGCGGCTGTACGGGCCATGATTTGCACGGACATGAGAGCCCATTCATTTGAATGGACTTCAGTGCCCCAGGGCAATCAGGGAAGAAGTCCCTGCACTACTTGGCAAATCGCAGCCCACACGGTAACCAAGATTCCAAGTACGGTTCCGATTTCCAGTGTGAGCGGCGTGCCCAGGGGTGGACTGACCATTCGGGTACTCAGGCACTGCCTGAGGGCCCGGGGTCACTAGGGGGCCCCATGAGATGCCCCTGGTACCTGTCATAGGATTTTTTGGGTGTGGTTTGAGTGTAGGTGAGGAAACAGGGGCCCCATGATCCCCAATTGCCCTGGGGCCCCATGAGTTGCCAGTCCACCTTTGGGCATGCCATTAGAATTAATGGCACCCACCTGCGGATCCCGCATTCATCAATTCATGAAATGTACTCCTGGTTCACATATGTGCGGCCGTACGGGCCGCGATTTGCGTGGACATGAGAGCCCATTCATTTGAATGGACATCCGTGCCCTGGGAAAATCAGGGAAGAAGTCCCTGCACTACTTGGGAAATCACAGTCCGCGGTTCCCAGTACAATTGCGATTTCCAGTAGTTCTGCTATAAGGCGGTCGGGAAGTAGTTAAAATAGAAATAAATGCAAAAATATTTCATAGCAGCACAGTGGCTAAATGGTTAGCACTTTCACCACTAGGGTCATTGGCTCGAATCCCAACCACAGCACCACTTGCCGTGTTCTGCATGTTTGCATGTTCTCCCTGTGCCTGTGCAGGTTTCCTCCAGGTACTCCTGTTTCCTACCACATTTCAAAGACATGTTGGTAGGTTAATTGGTTCCTGTCTAAATTGACCCTAGTATGTATAAATGTGAGTAAGGGACCTTAGATTGTAAGCTCCTTGAGGGTTAGGGACTGATGTGAATGTATAATATATACAGTTAGGTCCATATATATTTGGACACAAGCACAATTTTAGTTTTTTTTCAGGTATTTACCAAAACATATTCAAGCTAAAGTTACATAAAGGATATGGGCTGAAAGTGCACACTCTCAGATTTAATTTGAAGATAATGTACATCCAAATTGGAGGAAGGGTTTAGGAATTACAGCTCTTAGCGTAGCCATCCCCCCTTTTTCAAGGGGCCAAAAGTAATTGGACAATTGAATATAATCATAAATAAAATGTTCATTTTTAATATTTTGTTGAGAATCTTTTACTGGTAATGACTGCCTGAAGTCTGGAACCCATGGACATTATCAAAGACTGGGTTTCCTCCTTTCTGAAGCTTTGTCAGGCTCTAATTGCAGCTGTCATCAGTTGTTCTTTGTTTGTGGGTCTTTCTTCCTTTAGTTTTGCTTTCAGCAAGTGAAATGCATGCTCAATTGGGTTGAGATCAGGTGATTGACTTGGCCATTGCATAATATTCCACTTCTTTTCCTTCAAAATTTCCTGGGTTGCTTTTGCAGTGTGTTTTGGATCATTCTCCATCTGTGCTGTGAAGCGCCTTCCAATCAATTTTGCTGCATTTGGCTGAATCTGGGCTAACAGTATATCTCTCTCAACACTGCAGAATTCATCCGGCTGCTTCTGTCTTCTGTCACATCATCAATAAACACCAATGACCGATTGCCACTGGATGCCCATGCCATCACACTGCCTCCACCATGTTTTACAGATGATGTGTGCTTTGGATCATGAGCTGTTCCAAGCCTTCTCCACACTTTTTTCTTCCTGTCATTCTGGTACAGATTAATCTTAGTTTCATTCATCCAAAGAATGCTTTTCCAGAACTGGTCTGGCTTTTTTAGAGGTTTTTTGGCAAAGTCTAATCTGGCTTTTCTATTCTTCAGGCTTTTGAATGATTTCCACCTTGTGTTGAACTTATTGTATACTGTATTTGCTCTCGTAAAGTCTTCTCTTGATTGTAGACTTTGACATTGATATGCCCACCTCCTGGAAAGTGTCCTTCACTTGTCTGGATGTTGTGAATGGGTTTTTCTTTACCATAGAGAAGATCCTGCGATCATCCACCACTGTTGTCTTCTGTGAACGTCCATGCCTTTTTATGTTGCTGAACTCACCAGTGCGTTCTTCTTTCCTCAGAAGGCACCAAACTGTTGATCTGACCACTCCTAATGTTGCTGCTATCTCTCTGATAGATTTGTTTAGTTTTTGAAGCCTTACAATGGCCTGTTTCACTTGCATGGACAGCTCCTTTGAACGCATGATGTAGGTTCAAAGCAATAGATTCCAAATGCAGATATCACACTTAGAATCAACTCCAGACCTTTTACCTGCTTAATTGATGAAGAAATAATGAAGGAGTAGCCCACACCTGGCCATGAAACAGCTTTTGATTCAATTGTCCAATTACTTTTTGTCCCTTGAAAAAGGGGGGATGGCTGCTCTTAAGAGCTATAATTCCTAAACCCTTCCTCCAATTTGGATGTACATACCCTCAAAGTAAACCTGAGAGTGTGCACTTTCATCCCATATCCATTATATAACTATAGCTTGAATATATTTTGCTAAATACCTGAGAAAAACTAAAATTGTGCTTGTGTCCAAATATATGTAAAGCACTGCATAAATTGATGGTGCTATATAAGTACCTGTAATAAATAAATAACAATTTTGTACAGAATAAGGGAGTTTAATAACCCGTCAGTTTTTTGTTTTTTTTGCCAACTGTATCACATTGGGGAGATTTCCCTTCACTTCCTGTCCCGTAGCTGAAACAGGAAGTAGGGGAAATCCCACCAAAGTGTGAGGATCCCTGGTAGTAGCCAGGGTCACCAGCACTAGTGTTCCCATTTGAAGGTTTTCCCTCTTTTCCTGTTCTGATGACAGCTGAAAATTGATATTTTCTTTCACTTTCACTCTTGGTGAAAGAGCAAGCACTGTTATGGTCAGGGGCGGACTGACAACTCTTGGGCCCCCGGGCAATAGGGCATCATGGGGCCCCTGTGTCCTTGCCAAAACTCAAAAAAGCCTTTGAAAAAGGTACCATGGGCATCTCATGGGGCCCCCTACTGACCCCGGGCCCTCGGGCAGTGCCTGAGTTTCCAAATGGTCAGTCTGTGCCTGATTATGGTCAACAACTTATTTCCTCCTCCAGGTTTAATAAATCAGCCCCTCTGTGCATATATTATCCTGGATTTGTGGAGTTATTTGCAAACCCAAAAGACACCCAGATTTTGCATAATCACCTTTATTGGACGACTTGCCCTGTTGCACACTAACAGCTAGTACAAGCCCCATGAGGTGTGCAGGATTTATTGGATTTCCTCTTAGTTCTCTTAATCAGCCATAAAAGAGTTATTGACAATCTTCTTACATAAAAGCAAACATTTTAAAGCAACTCCCAGATAAAGACGTTCAGCTTTCTGCCAAGTGATTTCCCTGGCCCAGTTAGTCTTATGAAGGCCATACATGGCTCGAATTCTGAACTAATTTTCTTCTGAAAATCAGAAATTTCTGACTTTTTGTAATCTGATGGTGCCACCGTTGATTTCGACAATTCAACCAACCAAGCCTTCAATTTCACTTCATGCTACTACAGAAAAGAATTTTCGTAGCCAAGAATTTTCTTTTCTTTCCAGGTCACAGCTCACACTCATTTCTTTTTTTGTTTATATTTCTCGCACGATTTTCCCTTCATTGATTCGAAATTTGTTCATTTTTCAAAGTATTTCCAACATGCCTGATCACTCTGATTCAATGGTCAAACAAATATGGGCCATTTCTGTGACCCACAAATGGTGTGAAATGTGAACAAAAATTCTTAGAAAGATTTTCGAAAGAAAATTATTTTGAAATTCGACCCATGTATGGCCGGCTTTAGTCCCCTATCACACCTGTGTGAATTCACGCATGCCATGAGTGGCTAACATGTGATATTTCACAGCAAGAGGAGTACCATTATTTTCTTTGGGGCCCATTCACACATGAGTATTTCTCTATTGTGCATCTTGGAATGAAGTACAGGTGCATAAAGTATTGGTGCGCCAATGAACATTATAGGCCTCATAGCAATAGGAGCATATTAAAAAATGTTTGAACTTGAGTAGGGATGCACCGAAATTTTGGTGACCAAAACATTTCAGGCGAAACCCCCCGATCGGCTGTTGGCCACTATGAAAGTAAGCACCAATACAGGTGCCGAAAATAACCCCGCCCCTCATCACCCGCCGCCGCTCTGTGGTTCTCAGCCTTAAGCAGGCCATACATGGGTCAAATTCCGAATGATTTTTCGATCAAAAACATTGTTTGCTCTATAATCCGATGGTGCCACCAATGATTTTGAAAATTGGTAATTTTTCACACATTTTCCAGCATGCCCGATAAACTAAATGGGGATGAACCACGAAAATTGGCCAGTGCCATTGCACCACTAACAGAGCGAAAATCGGCTGATTATTCTTAGGTCCGAAAAATCGTGCGGAAATCGACCCATTTAACCTGAGAAACCACCGAACGATCCCAGCGCTGGGCATAGGCATAAATGAAGGAAAAATGGCCTCCACTCATCTCTATGCCCTTGGAGGACCACAGCAACATCACTTCCAGTTCCGGCTCCTTGTAAAAAAAGCAAGGCTGTATAAACAAGGCTTTTTTTGATCTAAGGCTTTACATTGTAGACTTATTAACCCCATATTTCTCCATAAAGAGGACCTGTCACTACTTATTTCTATCACAAGGGATGCATGCATTCCTTGTGATAGGAATAAAAGTGATTTAAAAAATGTTTTAAAGGGACAGTGCAAAAATAAATAAATAAATGAACTCATTAATTGACTGATTGATTAATTAGTTAATTAATTTAAAACAAACATTTAAAGTGCTTAAACATAAAATATGCAGCACTATAAGTATGGTAAATTCTAAAATGCAGTAAACATGATATACAAATGCAGATGAGCAATAAGAGGCTTGGTGCAGAGACCAATGATGTGAAAATATATATATATCCTGAAGACCAAGCAAAGTGTATATGGTGACAATGGTGCCAAAGTCAATCTATCCGTTGGTGTTGCAAAATGATGAGAGAAATCTGTGACATCTGTGGTATAGAGAATAAATGTTGATTGCACTAACCAGATAGGGCAATGGAATGCGCATTGGAGTAAATATGACCTACTCCTGGTCACTGGATCCGAGACACTGCAACATGGATGGTCATCAGGTCAGCAACCTCCAGGTACTAAGGGGTTTATTTACTAAAGCTGGAGAGTCCAAAATCAGACTCCCTTCTGCATAGAAACCAATCAGCTTCCAGGTTTCATTTCCAAAGCTTCATTGAACAAGCTGAGGTTAGAAGCTGATTGGTTTCTAGGCAGAAGGGAGTCTGATTTTGGACTCTCCAGCTTTAGTAAATAAACCCCTAAGTGTCATCTCCAGGTATTCCATCATCAGCCACCAGAGGGATGTAGTATGCTCTCCTGAATCAGGAATCACCTCCCGTCATCAACCACCAGGGGGATGTTGCACACTCTTATGTGTCAGGAATCACCTTGGGGGGTTCGTAAAATAAACAAGCCCAAGAGAGAGGTATCTGATAGTGTAGTATTTTTATTCCAAAAAGTGTAATAAAACAAGTATTCAACTTACATAAAATTCCAAAGATGGTCGCCGGTCAGACATAGGGACCATGTGGGCTAAGGTCACTGAGTTAGGGAGGTGCCCCCCCCCCCACTCACATACACATCTGCATATGTATATCATGTTTACTGCATTTTAGAATTTATCATACTTATAGTGCTGCATATTTTGTTTCAGCATTTATAAAGAGGTCTTTGAGGTTTTGCCTTTTATGCTAGCGGCTTTTTACCATTTATTACTATTTTATCCAGCGCTCATTTTTACCCATTTCATACAAACATTTAAAAATTGTATAAACACTTTTTAATTGTACTCTTAAGTAATAGAGAATAAGAGAAGTGAAGTGTGGCACTGTATGAAACAATTGCTGTTATATCACATACTGGTTATAAGATTATGATTCGTGTGTTCGGCTTACTGATGCTCAAATTTTCATTTTTTGCAAATAGCAGCTCACAAGGTTTTGTATTAATATCATCAAAAGTATTTCAATATTTTCAAAATTCTTCAAAATAATACCTGGTGAACCTGCTGGGAAGTTGATCAGGCTCATCCTGTTATACGGTGACAACGCTCTTTTCCTATTTCCTAAGTGTGCTCCCATGTTGTCACTCTGTCACACAGGCTTCTGATAGACACTACAAAGGGTCATTTCAACACAGTTTGCAAAAGCATGGCCCACTTCTGTCACCATCAGGAAACCCACCCTGCAGAGCGGCGCAGCGGCGCGATCTGTCACCGGCCGTGTACCTCGGACACGGCCGATGACAGATCTGAGTATCGTCCCCATTGCCGGTACCATGTGACCTGCTGTGACCAATCACAGCAGGTCACATGACAGTTGTATACAATGGATGGCTTCATTCATGCCATCCATTGTATACTATGGTCACAGCTAATCACATGCACATGTCATGTGATTAGCTGTGGCCAAATCACAGCTAAGCACGAAAAAAAAAAACCCTGAATGAATCAATGTCATTCAGGTAAATGCTTGCTTATAGCAAAGTAATTCTTTGCTATAAGCAAATTGTGTAAAAAAAAAAAAAAATACTGATCACTTTACTATGGTAACATTGTACTACTTTGGTCATAGTGAAATATGAAAAAAAGTCTGAAAAAAAAAGAAAAAAAATTTAATAAAAAATTAAAAATAATAAAAAAAATAAAAAAAATATATAATTTTTTTTTTCATACTGTCACCAGTCAGTGTCCCTGATCACCGCCATGCCAGTTATATGATGACGCTGTACTGCACTGGTGACAATATGTAAAAAAAAAATAGTGAAACTAATTTTTTTAATTTTTTCATTTTCTGAAAAATTAAGACAAAAAAATACAACTTCAAAAAACTCGCCATGCCTCTTATGAAGTACATCGGACTGTCTACTCTGCAAAAAGGGGTCATTTGGGGGATATCTGTACTGTTCTGACATTCTTGGACCTCAAGAAATTAGATTGCCGTCAGTACTTCAGGATTGATCAATATTCAGATCTATACCATAGTTTGTGAACTCTATAACTTTCCTACAAACTAAAAAATACATCCTAATTTGGGTTATTTTCACCAAAGACATGTAGCAGAATACATCTCGGCCTAAATTTATGAAGAACAATTATTTATTTGCAAACTTTTATAACAGAAACAAAGAAAAACTTTTTTTTCTAAATTTTTGGTCTTTTTTTGTTAATTTAGCAAAAAATAAAAACCCCGGCGGTGATTAAATACCACCAAAAGAAATCTCTAGTTGTGTGAAGAAAATTATAAAATTTTAGTTTGTGTACAATGTATGACCGCGCAATTGTCATTCAAAGTGTGAGAGCGCTGAAACCTGAAAACTGGCCTGGGCAGGAAAGTGTAAAATTGCCCGGTATTGAATTGGTTAATAGCAAAAAGTAAAAAATATAGTTTTTTTTCTCAAAATTGTCGGACTTTTGTTTTTATAGCACAAAAAATAAAAACCGCACAGGCAATTAAATACCACCAAAAGAAAGCTCTATTTGTGGGAAAAAAAGGACGTAAATTTAATTTGAGTGCAGCACAGCCTGACACCCCAATTGTCAGTTAAACTAACACAGCGCAGTATCCCAAAAAATGGCCTGGTCAGGAAGGGGGGTAAATCCTCTGGAGGGCAAGTGGTTAAACTATATGGTCTTTCCTACCAGTCAGGATCTGCCTGTATTGCATACAGAAGCAGAGAGACCCAGGGATGGCAGCAAAAATCGAAAATAAGATATGCAATGAAAACAAAATTTTTTCTGTTGATGAGGAAGGAGGAAGGAACCAGAGAAGGCAAAATATATGCAGATTAAAAATCAACTTTAATTATTATGTCTAAAGGCATAGAGGAACAGTGGGCCATGCAGCCTCAATCTAACCACCCTCTGACACTTGTTGAAGGGTGATATAAACCAAGGCACTTGCCTTTCCCATGCATTCTGGTTTGTTCAGTTGGAGAAAAGTGGGAACAACTAGGAGGGCGGGGGATCTTACACTATGCTGAAACATGACTATCTATCTTCTGTATAAAAAAATCTAACAATTTATGGATCCACATTCTCCCCATACAGGTTCTGGGTTCTTTGACTGTAGTTACAAATTCAGCGCAATTGTTGCAATGTATGAATCCGTCCAGACAGACTCTTGCATTTCTATCTCTCAGTGTCCCGGCCTCCCACAGTTAAGATCAATATCTCATTTAAAAAACCTTTATTAGCTTGTAGAAAGACATCTTTTCAGCATTTCCCCATCTTTCTTTCTCTTAACCCCTACCCTGCCTCAGGCTACAGTTGATGTTTTGAATAGCTGCTCAGTGACAGGGTTAGCTGTGTTAGTGTTTCATATATATTAGCTATTAATCATATTTTTCCCATAGTATCACAGCAATTTATAAAGTGACACTAGTGAAAATAAATACATATAAAATTGACATGCGAGGCACCTAAGACCATAAAAGATAAAAGACTGAAGTTACCAAATACATGCTAAATTAATGTAAAAAGTCCCAATATCAGCACAAAATCTGATGTAGAATATGTAGTGCTACCCCCGCAGGGGCTGCTAAATTTTAACTGGTTCTTAGCCAAAAAGTGCAGAGGCCACCAGTCACCCAAGCAACAGTCCATTTACTCTGGCTATATAAAAATTTTAGGGCTTGTCTTTTTTATGTAGCACCTTCTAGTCAGAGTAGTAGCCTGGGTGATAGTCAGAGGGTAAAATTTGGGTTAGGGCTGAGAGGTTCTGCAGATCCGTTTCTTGATTCCTTCCCCTGCCCAGAGGTTGGGGTGAGGAGGGGCTGGTTTGCACTCTTGAGGGATCCTGGCCAATCCCCGGGCAGAAGGCTTGGCAGGAGATCAGGACAGTCCTTAAGAGGAGGAGGGAGAGTTTGGGTGGAAGAAGGAGTGTGGAGCCTGGGAGGGAATCCAGGAGAGAGTTTGGGTGGAAGATGGAGTGACAGGAAGAGATGCAGGAGCCTGAGAGGGAGCCCAGTGACAAGGAGCCTACCTTCAGGTTTGGGATCTTGACAGGAGGATTGCTCAGCCTCACCAGTTTCTGGAGGGAGGACTACTTGTGGAGCCAGCAAAGGAGCCAGCCAAGCAGAACGCCTGCTGCCTACCTAAACCAGCCCCCAGGAAAGACACTGAGTGAGTAATCGTACACCCCCCGAGCCAACTAAGGGGAAAAGAGCATTCTGGTAAGAAATCTGACTAGTTCCTTACCCGGGGCTGTTCATCTAAAAGTGACAGGCACTGGATCCCCTTGCTCAGATATTCCTTCAGACAGCTGGGTAAAGAAGAGGATTTATCTGGGGTATGGGGTGGTACACCAAGAGAGGCTGGAGAGTTCTCCCAGAAAATTTTTGCCATGTAAAGACTTGTGTATAGTTGTCAGGAAGTTGTCCTCAGTTCCTTAGGTATCCGATACATCCCTCAACACCATCCAAATGTATTACCCCTAATAAAATTTAAAAAAAAAAAACTTCAATGACTGTTTCTGGAATGCAAGTCTGTACAAAATGCATGTTGCCTGGCTGTGCAGGACTAGAGGGGCTCAAAATCTTCAGCAGCTCCTATAGGGGTAGAGCTACATTTATGGTTTATTGTTTGTTGAGCCTGAAACAGGAGAGGGGTTGGGGTGGTATGGGATACTCTGGAAGTACTGGATAGAAACAAGAGGACACACTTCACGAGGCTGAACTTCTGTGAAACAAAGGGAAAGGCCAGAACTGAGACTCTGTAAAAGCTGCCTCAGAGAAAGCAAAACTAGCACTTATCACATCAAAAAATAAGACAGCACACAGTCACCAGGATCTTGAGCTCAGGTCAGTACTCACAATGTCCCAGGATAGCTATACACTTTCTGTCTTCCACCAAGCACCTGACAGCGAAATCTCCAGACCAGACTCTTAGGTGGAGTTCCTTGGGTAGCTCCAAGGATACTTAGGAATAGCCCCCCCTCCCCATCTCTGCTATTGCTGGAACCTCAATGAACATCAGCAAAACTTCATCAGAACTGCCAGAGAGGCAGCAGCCCCTGATGCTGTGGAACTTTTCCAGCAGGACAAGAACCCCACTGTACCACACTCCAGACCATTTGTGTTGTCATCAGCCACCTACTGGGCACACCTCCCTAGGGATTACAGGTATTGGCTGACTCACAATAATTATTAAAGCTGGTCAGTTGACTCTCTCAACCCTCTATGTTCTGGAAGCTTCCAGAATGCAGGAGAAAGCAATCAAATCTACAACCTGTGGGATCTAGAACAGCCCAAAGAAAGCAATAGCTGCTACAATGATTACACAGGAGCCAAAAAAGAACTACATTTACCTATCATCCTAGCAGCCTAATCTAGGAGGGTTCTCTATACATACAGACATTTTATATATATATATATATATATATATATATATATAGTCAAATAAACTCCTGGGATATTGATCTGGTCAGTTAGGTAGCAGAGGGGGGTTGTTAATCAGTTTCAGCTGCTTTGGTGTTATTGAAATTAACAACAGGTCCACTAGATGGGCAACAATGAGATGACCCCCAAAACATGAATGGTTTTACAGGTGGAAGCCACTGGCATTTTTATCTGCTCCTTTGTGCAAGGAGGAACAGGATGAGCACTGCCAGAGCCCTACAAAATGACCTCCAGCAGGCTACTGGTGTGAATGTCTCTGACCAGTCAGAAACAGACTTCATGAGGGTGGCCCGAGGGCCCGACATCCTCTAATGGGCCCTGTGCTCACTGCCCGGCACCAGAGAGCTCAATTGGCATTTGCCATTGAACACCAGAATAGGCAGGTCCGCCACTGTCACCCTGTGCTTTTCACAGATGAGAGCAGGTTCACCCTGAGCACATCGGACAGACATGAAAGGGTCTATAGAAGCCGTGGAGAATGTTATGCTGCCTGTAACATTATTCAGCATGACCGTTTTGGTGGTGGATCAGTGATGGTCTGGGGAGGCATATCCATGGAGGGACAGACAGACCTCTGCAGGCTAGACAATGGCACCCTGACTGCCATTAGATATTGGGATGAAATCCTTGGACCCATTGTCAGGCCCTACGCTGGTGCAGTGGGTCCTGGTGTAAGGGATTTCCGGCAAGAAGAATCGCGATCGGGAACGCGCATGCGTGAAAGAGATCCTGCAGAAGAATTGCCGGTTGTGCGCAGGTGCACTGGAATGCGCGATCGCGCACATGCACGCACACGTGCACACGCACAGTGAAGATTGGCGCCAGACGAGCTATATAAGGAGGGCCTCTGTTCAGGTTCAGTGCTGACTGGTCTTCAGCTCCCCCCGTGTCCTGCTTGCTCCTGTACTATTCCTTTGTTGCTGACCCGGCTTGTTCCTGACCCGACTCTGATTACTCTTCTGCTCCTCGTTCCTGACTTTGGCTCTGCTCCTGACTTTGGCTTTACTTCTGATTCTGTACCGCGCTGCCCGACTGTTGATGACCCTGGCTATTCTATGACTCTGCTCCAGTCCTGTGTCCTGGCTACCTACTTTGCTCTGCTGCACATCGGGCAATACACAGAACCTGCTCTGTTTACTATTACGGTGCCCAAATCAGAGGATACTCTACCTACCAAGGTCATCACCTGCAAGAGCCACAAGCAACAACCACTGGCGCTCTTGTCCCCCTGGTCCCTAGACTCCCTCTGTTCCAACCTCAGTGGGGTCAGGGCTAGTGACACAAGTGAGGCCGACTTAGTCAATTCAGTCTCCCATCAGGAACGGGACACCTGGGTTCCTCCTGGTGCACGACAATGCCAGGCCTCATGTGGTGAGAGTATGCAGCCATTTCCTGGAGGATGAAGGAATTGATACCACTGAATGGCTCCCACACTCACCTGACCTAAATCCAATGGAATACCTCTGGGATATCATGTTTTGGTCAATTTGACGCCTCCAGGTTGCACCTCAGACTGTCCAGGAGCTCAGTGATGCTCTGGTCCAGATCTGGGAGGAAATACCCCACGACACCATCCGTCGTCTCATTAGGAGCATGCCCCGACATTCTCAGGCATGTCATGGGGGCCATACAAACTACTGAGTACCATTTTGAGTTGCTGCAATTAAATTTCAGCAAAATGAACTAGCCTGCTGCATACTTTTTTCACTTTGATTTTCGGGGTGTCTTTGAATTCAGTCCTCTGTAGATTGATAATTTTCATTTCCATCAAACGATGGGTCATCCTTATGTTCCTAACACATTACCCAGTCCATGCCAGTATAGATATCCAGCATGTTATTGTTCCACCATGAGATCTGATGTGTTTTCAAAGTGTTCTTTAATTTTTTTAAGCAGTGTATGATAAATGTTTACTGAGCATTAACTTAATGTGACTATTTGAATGCACTTTAAAGCCTAACTCGAAGCAAAGCTAAACAGTTCTATAAATATTTAAAATACAGGAAAACATTAATTTTCTTTAATTTCACCTGCTCAAGGTCAAATTGTAGAAACACGGATGTGATGAATATGTGATGAAGAAATGTGTTCCATTTTGTGTTTTTCTGGGTTTTGTATCTTTTTTAACATTTTTCCTATATTAGGCTGCAGGGGAATCTGTTTTTCAGTGTGCCATAATGTGCAGAATAGACTTGAGAATAATGAGTTTTTTATGTGATGAAATACATAAACAAATCAGATTGTAACATGCAGGTTCAATTTGGTTTAGAAAGTGAATTTACATAGAAATGAAATCTGGAGGGATGTATATCCTCCATGTGACCTATTTTGCATAAAGCATATTGCTGCCAGGTCTGGAAAAAAAAGTACACTTTTCTATCCATTACTTGAGAAGGGTTTGTATTTTCTGTGGATTTACATCTGAGAATGAAGTTGTGCACTGATCAAAGCATGAGGGACTCAACAGATGTTATACAATTTATGGAAAAAATATTAAAATATGTCAATGTTTATTAATATGTAAATGCTGGAAATATATTATAAAGGGTATGTAAACCAAAATCTATTTTTCAGTACCCTTGGCATCATGCTTCACTGTGTACAGTTTTCTTAAAATGTATCTATGGTCAAAATGTAAAATCATATAATAATTTCCACACTGAATTTCAATTATTTCAAAACCTACTCCTATTAGTCTGAATAATCTTGAAGTTTGTAAACTTACTTTGTGAAGATCCACACACATTTACTTCCCTGAATTCAGTGACTGGTAGTCATTATGCCCTGTGAGTAGGCACTGCTGTGTCACGCATTTCTCAGAGACTGCCTTCTGAGAGGAGGAGTTTCAGGAGGCAGAGTCAACATAGGAATCACTACTTACAGGCAGCAAGGTACCATGGGATAAGTAGTCCTTAGACATTGAAAGTAAACAGAAGAGGAGAAGTTGCAAAGCATGCAGAGAATCTAGAAAGTTGTGGAAAGAGAGCCAGCAGACAGGCGGGGGACCCAAGAAGAGGAGAGCGGGTAAGTATGATATGTTTGTTTTGTGTTTTGTTTTGTTTTTTTTGCCTTTAATATAATTTTAAAGTGATATTAACATCAGATGTTTTGCTTTAAAATAAAAATATGCTTATTTGCTCTGTGCAATGGTATTGCACAGAGTGGTCCCTTACCTTCTCATCGGTGGTCCCCCGCCGCCAATCTCTGCTACTTCTCTCCTGCGTGTGCCCCCATAGCAAGCCATTTGCTATGGGGACACAGGTATGGGCATGCTCCTCAGCCGGACTGTATGTTTCCATGGATACACACCCCCAAAGGTAAGCCAAAACCACAAAGATAATCTAAACCATCACAGTTGTTGGGTTTAACGAAGAGTAGAGGTTCCTGCACATTCCTGCAGTAGTCTGCAAGTCTTACTACCATGCCCCAATAAAGGGCTGTTCTCACAAGTAATGCTTGAGCACCCCTTGGTTGTGTTGAAGCTTACTCACCTCCTCCCACCTCTGACATATTGGTTCCCCACTATGATGGGCTACCTGCCTACAAAGATTTAATGACCTTTTCCCCTTCGTAACAAAACAGTGTTTGGCCCTGATGATTGGCTGCTTGACTACATCCTAGGAGGTTTCAAGGTCCTCATACCTGGGGGCACAGGGTATTTACCACATGCTCAGACCAAGGAATGGAGCAGTGGAGAAGCACAGCAAAGGCAAACGCGCAGGTTTGAGGGTGTACTTTAAAGTGCACAAGAGAACCTACGACAAATTTTCCTCAAGTGGGACAAAATATTTCAGCGATGAGCTTCTTTCTTGAGATCTAAAAAAAGAAATCACAGATTGTTAGTATTACCATACTATACAGGGTTAAAATTTAGAGTCCAGACCTACTAGCCGATCAAAAAACTTACTCTCCACCAGTTGCCCCACCAAACCTTGCCACGGCCCGCCCCAAACCCAACCCCCAACCACGCCCCCTTGAAGCTTATGAAATTACATTTTTCTTTAGAATAAAGAGTCCAAAATATAAAACTGTACACAGTAATATATATCCCAGCTCCCCTGCACTCCATTATAGTAATATGACATGTATTCAGTAATCATTACTGTATACATGGCATATCACTATAATGGAGTGCAGGGGAGCTGGGATATATATTACTGAGTAATGTATATCCCAGCTTCCCTGTACTCCATTATAGTGATATGACATGTTGTATACATGGACTTACTCCTAGTCCCTCCGAGTCCCCTGTGCTACGCCGCTCACCATGGGCGAGCGGCTTTTTCGAGCCCTGCTATATACTGCATGTCATTGGAAAGAATCCAGAATCTGATCTCTGATTGAAGTTCCATCTAAAGGTGTGGGTGTCAATATGTTTTTACTAATTGGATCCAGGGGCGGACTGACAACTCATGGGGCCCCCGGGCAATAGGGGACCGAGGGGCCCCTGTGTCCTTGCCCAAACTCAAAAAAGCCTATGAAAAAGGTACCAGGGGTATCTCATGGGGCCCCCAACTGACCCCAGACCCTCGGGCAGTGCCCGAGTTTCCAAATGATCAGTCTGCCCCTGATTGGAGCTTTCTCCGCACAGCCACTAGTTAGTTTTAAAATTTCAAAGCAGGACTGATCCTGATTGGTAGCAGAGAAGCAGTACCTCAACACTTATTAAGAAAAAAAAAAGCACTTACCCTGGAACTTAGAGGGTCCATTTAAAGTAGATGTGGCTTAGATAGGTGTTGAAACTTCTCCCACTGTGTCAAGGGTCTGAACATTGCTTATGTCTAGGGCATGTGAGAAGTTGTACTGGCATTAATATGGCGTTAGCATGCCCCTTTGTAGCCACCCTACTCGGAAGGCTTGCCGCAAGAATTTGGACTGTTTATGGGAATTTTGTGCCCATTTAGCGTATAGAGCATTTGTGCTGTTGAGAAGACCTGGCTTGCCATTGGTGTTCCAATTCATCCGACTCACGCTGGAACAAAAAAGGTCTTTCTTCAAGCCATTACCACAAGGTTGGATGTACAAAATTGTCTAAAGTGTCTTCGTATTCTGTAGCATTTACAATACCCTTCACTAGAATTACCTGAACAATAATTTAGAGGGGTGTTCAAATACTTTTAGCCATATATTGTGACTTGGCAAAAACATTCACAAGCTAATTTGTCACATTTGGGTACATTTCTCATGAAAAAAATTGACACGATTAGTCAAAAGACAGGCTGGGTCTCTTTCAGCAAAGTCTCTGCAACAGGTTTACAGACCTGTATTTAATAAATCTGTCTCACCACACATCTCAAAGTTCCGGGTTAGCATTGCTTTGGCTTGCAATGGAGTTGAAAAATGTTCCTAATTTTTTTGACACATTTTGAATATAATTTTATCACCTTCACTATTACATGCCAGGTTTCCTAGAATCCTGAGCAGACATTTTTCTGTGATAGGAGAACACTGTGTTAACCTACACATGCTACTTACGCTGGAAAATTGCATTCTGCACCCTGACTAGCAGGACGTTCTCAGAATGTGGGACTACAGGTTTTCAAAATAGGGGAAACTTATCTGGAGAAAAGAGCACTTGGAAGGTATACTAATATACGATATCTATCATTAGAAAAAAATGTGCATACATGAGTCAGCATTCATCTTCATTGCTGTGCCTGAATGTCAGGCCACTCTAACAGACAGTGACCCAGCACTCTCTAGTAGTGTCAGAGATTGCCTGACCACTCTTGTATCTGACACATTCTGATTGGCTACTGGGGTAGCCCATCAAAACGGGGGACCAATATGTAAGCTGGGAGGAGGTGAACAAACTTCAACACAACCAGAGAGTGCTCAAATGTTACTGTATGTACAGGAACCTTTACTCCATGTTATATTTAACAGCTGTGATGGTTTATTATAATGGCATAGTTTAGTTTAGTTTAGTATAGCTTTAGGGGTTATGTAATGTCACAAGTCACTATGTGCTTTTCAGAAGTAAAAAATTAATCAGTGACTAAGTTTGCAGTTCCAGATCTTTCACACCTAAAACCACCACAACAATTTACAGAAACAAAAAAAACTAACATACTGTACTAGGAATTGTATAAAATCAGTGACAAGATTATCTTCCCAAAATACCAGATTATCGACAAGGTATTTTATTCATAGAGGTAACCCAATGCACTAGATAAATACAGGGACATTTAAAGAAATAGGACAAATATCTCACAGGTAGACCCTTCCGACAACCGCCAAAGCCCCACAGCAGGCTTGGATTCCAAAGTGTGAGAGGAAAGAAGGGTCCCACTGTGTCCATTGCAGCAAACACAACAGGATTAATGTAGGGCAAAGGGATCCAAACCCCCAGATCTAGAACTGTTGGGGAGGCGGTTCTAGTGGTGGTCTCCATTGACCTGAGTGGCCCATGCTTACTACTCTATTTTTGTAATGGGTGAAGCAACCCTGCAGCAGTGCCTGGATGAACAACTAAATCCTTGTAGAGATATTTCACATCTCCACACACTTTTTCTTGTTATTTATTTTTTCAGTTTTTACTGGAATGTTCCCTAAAAGACAACTCTAGTCATTTTACTCCACCCTGCAGCCCACTTGCCCAAATCTAGTGATCCAACAGTCTCAGTTGTGTGGCCCTGCACAATGCCACACAGCTTTTTTAGTGTACTTATGGTGCCCTCCAGGACTCCAGCAGATTATGACTTACCCATAGGGCTGCAATGAACATGGTTACTAAGATGAGGACATG